>NC_056742.1:473784721-473859721 GCF_019279795.1 Protopterus annectens
ATATGTGGGTGAGTAAGTTTGATTGTCTCTCGATCAGCGTGTGTGTGTGTGTGTGTGTGTGTGTGTGTGTGTGTGTGTAAAATGCCCCAGTTACTATATACTGGTGGCTAGAGAGAGCAAATGGCGTGTGTGTGTAAAATGCCCCAGTTACTATATACTGGTGGCTAGCGAGAGCAAATGGTGGTGGGTAGAGATACTCAGGCTTGAACCTTGTACCTTGTATGCAGGTGTTAAGGACTTGAATTCCCTACCCACCACCATTTGAAAAAAAATTGCAGATTTTTGCCTCATATGTGATCTGATCTGTTCCTCATAATATCTGTGGTTTCTAAATATTGCAATGCTCGATATTTGATGGTGCAGTGGTAGCATTGTTTCCTCACAGCTGCAGATATTCAGGTTTGATTCTTGGCTGGGGTGCCTTCTGTGTGGGGTCTGCATCTTCTTCCTGTGTTTGTGTGGGTTTGCCTTTGTGTCCTCCCATGTTACAAATACATGTCTGCATTATTTCTTCCTGGGCCTCAGCTGAAAATTGTTTTCTTTGTTCCAAGTCAGATTGTCCTGATTAACAAATGTTAAATAAAATTGACAGGCATTTGAATTTCAGACTTCAGTTTTCTGAATGCTTAATTCCTTGCATATTTGATGGTGCAGTGGTAGCAGTGTTGCCTCGCAGCTATAGGTTTTTCTGGTTTGATTCTTGGCTGGGGTTCCTTCTGTGTGGAGTCTGCATCTCATCCCTGTGTTTGTGTGGATTTGCTCTGATGTCCTGCCATTTTACAAAGACATGTGTCTGCAGTATTTCTCCCTGGGCCTCTGCTGAAAATAGTTTTTGTTCCGTAGGAAATAAAATTGACATTGAATTTCAGACTTCATATTCTTCAGAAAATGCATAGTAACACAACCTTTTACACAACCTTTTAATCTAGCAATTTTCTAAGATGAATATTTGAAATTTGTCCTTATTTTTGGGACTGTATTACCCCATTATTGGCTTTGTCCAGTTTTTTTGTGCTAAGGTTGACAGCTATGGCAAGAACTGAATTTACTGAATATGTTTGAGAGCTGTATTTCTTCATTATTGGGTTTGTCCAGGTGTTTTGTGATAAGAGGTTGATGGCTATGGTAAGAACTGAATTCATTAAATGATAGCCATTTCAGTTTCAGTCTTCCTCTCTTTCACAAAGCAGCTGATTTGGTGTAGTGGTATGTTGTTCTGACTGTTTTGCACAGGGACCTTGGCAGTAAAATGTATGGTGGTAACGCAGCATTTTTCTTTCACAAAGCAGGTGATTTGGCATAGTGGTATGTTGCTCTGACTGTTTTGCACAGGGACATTGGTAGCAAAATGTATGGTGGTAACACAGCATTTTATTCTAGCAACTTTCCAAGATTATACAAGCAATGTTTAATGTGTCCCTGGGTTTTAACCTTTTGACCCCCCCCAATAAATTTGGCTTTTTCCAGATGTATTGTGCTGCGAAGTTGAGATGCAGTTGAGTATTAAGTAGATTTTGCAAGGAGCTGAGAGCTGCAGGGGAAGAGAAGTTTAGTGCTGCTTATCCTAAGTCAGCTTGCATTGTTAATAGTACAGCAGGTTGTGTACTTGCTTTTGATGCAGAAGGTTGTTGGTTCTACTCCCACAAGGGGTGAATGCTACCATACTGAAAAAGTTAAGATACTAACTATGAGCCTGTTATCAGTTTGCCATCCATTTCCTATTGCAATATTACTAGCTTATCATTTTTAATGTAATATAGACAATTTATTCCTCAGGGGCATCAGACGCTTTATTTTTCGATGAAACCATGAAATATAAAGGTGTTTGCTAGCAGCAATCTCTTCATTCGTTAGAGATTTATTTGATGTGGAATTATTTAGATGACTTTTTTACTTCTTCAGAGATTGTGCATATTTACTGATAACAGTGGACTGTAGAATTGTTCATATTTACTGATAATGGTGGACTGTAGAATTGCACACATGTACTGATAATGGTAGACTGTAGAAGTTTGAGTAGACTTATGATGGAAATGTTCTGAACTGGGCAGTTTTGTCATTATTGGTGCATGCATTTTGTTTCATTGTTTACTGGAAAAATGTACAAAACAATAGGAAGGTGTATCAAAGAGCGCATGTATGTGTCATATGCAAGGGGCCTATGATTTGAAAACAGCCCAGAATGAATCTTTATCTGCCACAGGTAAAATGTATTTTCTTTGAATGTGGGTTTCAATGCTGTTTCAATGAATGTGAGTTTCAAGGGCAGGGAAGTTTTAATGCTAAGTTTGTTTAGCAGATGTCTTAGTGTTTGTGCTGTAAAATGCAAAATAATACTTTCAAATGAAGTCCAAATCATCATAGAAGTAAATCAGTGTGCACATTAGTGTTTATGGTGAATGGAGTGAAATAGCCAAGTAATGGATCATTGGAATGGCTGCAGGGGGAGGCTCCATGATTTTGTGAGGGGGAAGGGCGGCAAACTTAAAGACAGCCCCAGCTGAACTATACCTCCCAACTGTCCAGATTTTCAAAGAATTAATAGATTTTTGCTTCTTATTTTTGGTTTGTTCCTCATAAAATTTGTGGTTTTCTGGCAAAATCATTTAGGAATTAAGTCACTAAATAATGACACACTGAGTTTCAGACTTCATAACCTTCAGAAAAATGCATGCTAAAGTAAGACCTATCAACTGTCTCAGTTTATACAAGAGCAATTTTTAGTACTGTTTATATGTTCCCCCAATATATTTGGCCTTGTCCAGATTTATTGCATTAACAGGTTGAGAGGTACATGCAAATAAATTGCTTTATAGAATTAGGTATAGCCAAACCTCTCAACTGTCCCTGATTTTGGCTCAAAATGTTGCTCTTCCCCTAATAATCCCTCCGCAAAATAGCAATTTTGGAAGAAAACATGGAGGGTTTACAATTAAGAAATAACTGTAATAATCAGAATTATAGATTACTTTTATTTCAGAAATGCATGTAGATCTTTTATTTTGTCAGCTACTCAAGTTAACAGTACTAATATTAAAGTGTCCCTTCTTTGACAGGTTCCCAGCTGTATTGTGTGGCTATTTTATATTTTTACATCACATGTTTGGTTCATTTTTCATAAAATTGTGTTTGTTTTTTTTGGCAAATTAGTGACAAATCATTAAAGGCTGAAGTTAGAAAATAATGACAGACATTTGAGTTTCAGATTTCATACCATTCATAAAATTCACACTAATGCAAGACCTATTATCTATTTAGGTTTATAAGAGCAATATTTTAAAAATTGTCCTTATTTTTGGGCCTTTGTCTCATTTCTTTGTATGGCTTTGTCCAGATTTCTTGCTCTGAGGTTGAGAGTTATGACAAGTGTGTCAGGGCCAACACAGTCAGCCAGAGACATTTCAAATTGTGACATACTTGTTGCACCCCACTCCCCCATGTAGTGACTCTGGATGTGTCAAAGCAAGGCAAGGAGTAGTTATGCAGTATAAATGTGCAGAGTACCCCCCCCCCCATCCAAGGTAGACACAAGTACTAGAGTGGCTTTTCATCTGTCCTTGATTTTTGCAGAGTGGTCTGGTTTCTGTCATATTTTTTTGTATTGTTGATTTATGCTTATTACTCAAGTGCCTGTTGCTCTGTGTTTAAGTAGCAATACTTTAATGACAATCAGATAAGCTTGACTGAGATCGTAAGATGCAAGTAAGCTTTAATAAGCATACTGTTAAAGAATTGCCAACATTGAAAGCCTTTCTGTTGTTGCCATGTAGAGAATACTTAACTAGATAATGTACAAGCCTCGGGTATTGAAATACATATGATAGTATTTGTAATAAAGGACAGGATTACATTATTTTAAAAAGCTCATTACACTTGGAGACTTCCAGTCATCTCTGCAGGCTTTACCCATAAACTAAACAGAATGCCAATCGTGTGGTCCATAACCTGTACAGTAATCCTTTTAAGCAATGTATCTTGAGCTTATTTCTTGTTTGCTTTTCATTTTTTACTTTGATCATGTTTTCCCCATGAAACAAGTAGATAGTTGTCAGGCAACAGGTCTTTTTTTGGATAAGAAACATTTTTCCAAATGTGGGCATCAGATATTTCTACTTTCAGCATGGTACTTGGTACTTTAATAAAGCTGAATATAAATTATAATTAGAACTGCAGTGCAAGAAGTGGTTTGAGTTGAGTGCTGCTTGTTTTTCTTATACTTGATTTTGACTGGCATTCCATTAATATATAAAAAGTAATTTATTTTTTCATGACTCACAACCTTTTTGTTTCCATCTAGATATTAAGTAAGCTGTCATGCAGCCAATGCATTGAAATATTTTTATTCTTCTGCACTTCATTTTGTCTTGATTGGACTCTCATAATGACAGTTTGGCACCCAGGGCAGTGTATTTAGTTAGTTTTTGTGGTTTTGAGCATAGATCCTCCCCTTTCTAAGTTGGCCACACCCTTCCCATTGACCCCACCCATTCAGCTGGCTCCTGCAGCCCCCCTTCGATTTGAAGTCATCAGCCGCCACTGGTTATATATGCTGTGATTCTGGAGTTAAAGATTCATGGTTTGTACCCATTTTGAAGTTTTAGTATCAATGAATTGTGGTTTGAAAAGAAGCAGGGAGTGATTGAGAAATTAACGAGTTTAGAGTGTAAGCAATGGACAGCAAATATTTATCTATTCTAGTTTGGGTACCAAATGTGTGATCTTGATGGGAAAAAAACAAAGATTTATCTTCTTTAAATTTGAAAGTATCTACAAGATGAAATTATTCTACCCAGTTGTTTAAAAATTTTTATACAACAGATGTACGCAGCAGACTTTTATTTGTAGTTTCAGAAATATCAAATATAATGTTAAAATCTCCTGCTAATATTAAGTTGCCTTTATAATTACTGGAAATGTAATCCAAGTGTTTTTTAACAGTTCTTGATCCAATACCTGGGAACCAGCATAGGTTGGCTAGGGTCCATATTCTGTTATTATATTTAACTATTACTAATGCCATAAGGCCTTCTTTATCTTCACACTTATAAATGATTTCTGGGTTAATCACATTTGTTTTCCATAAAATTGTTACCCCTTTTGTCTTTCTTATAAGTGGATTGCACCAATATCATATATTCCTTAGGATTCCATTTGTAATTGTTATTTGTTTTGAAATGAGTTTCTTGAAGGAAGACAATTTGTACTTTGTTCAGTTTTAAATATCTCAGTAGATTTGATCTCTTGCTAGGATTGTTTAAGCCATTGGTATTTAACAATAATAAAGTTAAATCCATCTTAGGTTATTTAGACTTTGTATTTTTTGTTTTATTTTGACTATTAAACATTTTCCTCTGATAACTATAAAATATATGTTTGAGCTTTTAAAGGAAATTATCAGTTTTATACTTTGAGTGTTTACCAATAAAGTAGTATTTTGGTCAGACATACTAAAAATGTTTTTGTGAAATAAATTTAAATTAATAAATTTAAAAAACTAGTCCATCAGATTATCACTCATACCTTGACAATCCAGAATATCTGAGCTCCATAAATTGAATTATCATATGGAGAATATTTGTAATAGGAATAAGCATTATTTATAGTATTTTAAACAGATATGGTACTTTTATAGATTTGACAGAATTCTAATACAATATAAATGTCTACTTATTGTATAAGCAATTAATATTTACATGAAATATAGATAACAAGCAATTCAATCATAGTAAAGTAGGATATATCATATATAAAACTTCAGTAAAGGATTATAACACACAGTTATTTACTATATTCATCCTTATTGATGAAGTCTTTCAAAACTTATTACTTAAAATAAATAGATGGTGATAATATTTATACCTAATGTTTATAATACAATGTATTTTACTGGATATATCAGAAGTTGTATTTCATTATTTGCCAGCATTTAAGTAATCACTTTGTTTGCTGCTAACTTACTTAAAGCATCAAGTTTGTTTTATGTAAACATTGATGAAAGTTAATGCATTTTAATTATCAGTGCATCCCCCCCCCCCATTTTCTACACATAAGAATGTTCATATCTGTTGTTAGTACTATTTGTTCGGAATGTGATAGTTAAATTTTGTGACATTCCTAATTCAGGCTTCTATTGTTTCCCTTGAGCAACTTTGTCAGTTTGATGGCATGAATAAAACATTAGTTACCTTGGTAACAGCTTAAGTATTATGTATGGTCAAGATGGGTTACAAAAACTGCAATTCAAGTTAAAGCAATTGCATGACTTGTTATGCATATTTACTTATATAAGAAAATCATCATGCTTCCCCTTGATGTTCATAGGTTCATAGGTTCATAGGTTCATACTAGGCTATCTGCCCAAGGGCATTTACAAGCCTAGCCCATAGTTTTGTGGCTTACGCCACCCCTTTAGTATGGGGAACTATACCCATTATTTTGCTGTGCTTCTGTCGAGCAGTGACACTGAGGTAATCCCTGGGGTATATCTGCGATCTCCCATCCATTGGTCAAGATTTCTCTTGAACAAGGCCAGCGAGGTGCTCTGCCTCACATATACCGGGATTTTGTTCCACAGCATAGGGAGTCTTTGGGTGATGAATCTATCCTCCAGCACGTCCTATTAATAGCCGTGTCGAGGTTTAAGTCTCCGCCCTTGTGGCTCTGATGGATCTAGATTTTTGAGGTGAAGCATATTCATCAAATCTGGGTTTGACATGGCCTTGTATGTTAGGCAAAGGTCACCTCTGAGCAAGCGGTGGCGACTGAATAGAGCTGGAGTTCTTTCAGTCGGGCAGCATAGGACAGATTTTGAGACCCTTTATCCTTTTGGTGAGGAACTTTGTGGCCTCTCCAGCTGCTGCAAGTGTCGGGTCAGATACATTCCGAATGGGGCATTGTACTCAATCATTGGTCTGATGAGTGATGAGTAGGAGACAATGACCTCCCTTGATCTAGATGAGAATCCCTTCATGATAAGGTGGGCAATGTAGAAGGTCTTCCTAACTACTTTAGCTACATGGGTGTCGAATGACAGACTACTATCAACCTGGGTCCCCAGGTCCCTGATAACTTCTTCTGTGCTTAGTGGATTGCCACCTATTTGGTAGCTAGGGGTAACCTTGTTTTTCCCAAGGGTATGACTATGCATTTTGGCATTTAACTTTAGGCCATGGCTCTGGCACCAGTTATCCGTTTCTGTGAGACCCTTCTGAAGGATATCTGTGTCAGATGTGTTTTCTACTATGGCCAGTTTGCAGTCATCTGCAAACTTTGTCAGCCATAACCCTCCTGTGTTTGCTTGTACTCGGAGAAGTAGATGCCAAACAAGAGTGGGCCTAGGACTGAGCCCTGTGGGACACCACTTGTGACAGGCTTTGAGTCTGACATGGCGCCAGCAACTCTGACCCTGTGGGTTCTGTCACTCAGCCAGTTTGCAACCCATCTTGTGATGTATGGGTTAATATTTAAGCTGATGAGTTTTTCAATGATACCCGAGTGGGGTATTGTATCAAAGGCCTTCGCCAGATCGAGGTAGGCTGTATGGACTGCCTTTCCTCATCAATGGCTTTGGTGACTGTTTGAAAAAGTCAACCAAGTTTAAAAGGCATGATCTGCCTTTGACAAAGCCAAACTGGGTTGGATCCAAAGTCTGCAAATTCCTATGTCTTTATTTATGAGGTCCATTATGATCCTCTCCATGGCTTTGCAGATAAGGCTTGTCAAGCTAATGGGCGGTAGTTTCCAGGGTCGGTGGAGGCACCGCCTGTGAAGTGGGACCACAGTTGCAGTGCGCCACTCCTGGGTGCGTATCCAGAGGTAAGGCTCTGATTAAACAGCTGTCCTAGCTGTGGGTTTAATTCCTCATTGAGTTCGTGGAGCACACAGCCGGGGACACCATCAGGTCCCATGGATGCTGTGTTTTTGCTTTGGAGAGCAGTTCTCACTTGGGCGGAGATGTTTGGGGGCTGCAATCATTTGGTATCGATATCTCTCCTTTTGGGAGAGGGGAGAAGTTTGCACTGAACCTGTCAGCCAGTATGTTGGCAATGTCCGTAGGATCAGTAATCTTCACATCATTTTGAACTAGTTCTGAGCATATCTGGGAGTTTCCTCCCAGGTTTCTAACATAGCTAAAGAAGGCCTTATGATTGTCTTTTGAGTCTTTAGCCATTTTCTCTCAAAATTTGCTTTGGATGATTTTATGAGAGCTCTTAGTTTTTTACTTATAGTGATCAAGGGTGTCTTACCTTTTAAGGATTTTGCTCTATCTTGTAGTAGCTTCCTCCTTTTGTTGTAGAGTTTGTTTATGGCTGGGGTCCACCAGACTGGACGCTTGCCTTTGGTACAGAGAGTCTTTGTTTTGCTTGGGATTGCCTTATCCATGCAGTCCTGCAGGTGCTGGTAGAAGGCATTTGTAAGTGATTCAGCGGCATGTGTACTGTTTTCCCGGCTCGGGGCCTTAAAGGAGACCACACTAGTCTTTAGAAGTGTGAAGTCGGCTTTGAGAAGTTCTTTACTGTGGTCTTTTTATTTCAGGTGGGGTGGGATGAGGACCTCCAGCGAGATTAGTTTGTGATCTGATCTCACCAGTGAGGGTTATACTTCCGGTGTTGAACATTGTGCTCCCATGTTCGTGATGATGAGGTCAAGTATGTTATCTCCTCTTGTGGGGATGGTAACTAGTTGTTCCATGGCATTTGAGTTTATGAATTCCAGGAACTTTTGGGCTAGGGTGTTTGGGCTTGAGTAGTGTTCCCAGTCTATATTAGGGTAGTTGAAGTCACCTAGTATGATGGTGTTTGGTGATACATGTATCCCCTCTAGTGTTTTCAGGAAGGCCATGTGAGGTTCCTGAGTTTGTGAGGGTGGCCTGTAACATGCTACAATTTGCAGAGCAGTCTTGCCTATGGTTAATTGCACCTGGATGGTCTCTGATGCATCGTGCGTTGCAACCAGTCTTGAGGTGTGGGAGTCCTTGATGAATATGGATACACCCCCTCCTTTCTTGGTATTGTCCGGATTTTGGGGCGGGCATGATATGAGGTAAAACCTGATAGTGCTGGGGTGCTCTCAGGAGCCTTGAACCAGGTTTCTGTCACAGCACAGACATCGATGTTCTCCAAACTGAGAAGGGCCTCGAGTGCGTGCATTTTGAGATTTAGACTTCTGGCATTGAGCAGCATTACCCTTAGTTTATTTCCTTTTTTCTGTTCTAGGGTGGTAGGTTTAGAATTTGAGCCTTGCCTAAAAAGGCACTATGGGGTGGCAAGAGCCTTTGCCAATATCCGAATCCCAGGGTGACAGGTGCAAGCCGTCCCTTGCAAAGCAGCGTGGCTTGTCCAGCATGTCATCCCAGGCAGACAGACACTGGATCCCCTTTGAATGACACCAGTGTTTAAGCCAATTGTTAAAGTTGATCATCTTATCTCTGTATTGTGGCATCATTCTTGGTGAAGGTAGGATACTGCTCAAGGTCAGGGTCATACCTGCCTGGGCTACATAATCAGAGAGCTCCTCGATGTCTCTTTTCATGTAGTCCAAGGAGGTCTCAGGTCGTTTACACCAGCGTGGACAATGACTGAGTCGTATTTGTACCTGCTGTTGAGAGACCTGAGTGCTTGCGTTATGTGGCGGATTCTAGCGCCCGACAGGCAGCTTACTGTGACCTTCTCCTTACTCCGTCTGGTGAGCGGACGCCAGTGTGTCTGACTATGGAGTCACCAATGACTAGTGTGTCTGGCATTTTGTTTGGCCTTAAGGGCTGTGACTGTTTGACACTCTGACTGTGAGGTCTATGTGTTGCAGGTGATGTGTTCTGAGGTGGTGGTTGTTTGGGTGTCTGCTTTGGTGGCCTCTGCTGTTTTGGTAGATTTTTGATCAGAGCTCTGAGTATGTCTTTGTGTGTTTATGTGTATGATTTGAGGTTGTGATGGTACTATGTGAGACTGGGTCTATAGTGTGTGTGGTAACCTTCTCCTCCTGACTGGTCTTGCCAGTCCTATGTTGAGAGAGCTCAGCCTCCAGTTTGGCTGTATAGTTGCATCTCTCGCATGTATTTGTGTTTTGTGGGAGGAGGAGAGGGTTGTCTGTGTACATGAGGCAATTGTAACATTGCCTCAATATTCCCAGGTTCACCAGCTGAGCAGGAGAGGACACTAGCAACTGATCCCTCGACATGCTAGAAGGAATAGACAAAAAAAAACTTTAAAGAAGATTCCGGGGGACGTGGATGACCGAGAAATGGGGGTTTGCCTTTTTGGTGTATGTCATTTATGACAGTAGCGTTATCATACACAAGCCCATGTTATTAAACTGAGTGTCTATTGTCATTTTAATACCATTTGTTCAGAATATGATTGTTACATTCTGTGACATTTCAAGTTCAGGCATCTATTGTTTCTCTTGAACAACTTTGTCAGTTTGATGTCATGTATAAAATATTAGTTATCTTGGTAACCACTTAAGTATTATATCAAGTCAAGATGGGTTACAAAAACTACAGTTCAAGTTAAAACAATTATATGACTTGTTATGCACATTTACTTATATAAGAAAATCATCATGCTTCCCCTTGATGTTCAATGTAGTGTATGTCATTTATGACAAGTTAAAACAGTAGTGTTATTATACAAAAGCCCGTGTTATTAAATCCAGTCTTTAATATCTAATTTCAGCAGACTGCTTCATCTTATGTGACAATTATATATTTTATGTCTAGATTTACTAAAATCATACATTACATAACTATTGTGTTTTTTTTTTGGCTGTTGTTTAGTTATTTGAGAAACCACAAGCTGTTAAGTATTATTGTCACTCTGTTTCCATTACCATAGCAACCTGGGACTGTCTGTTTCTATTAGTGTGTCTGTGTACTGCTTACCAGAGGCTCGTGATGCACCTGAAGCAAAGCTTCACTTCACTGCAACTTCAAGCCTAAATTCATTCCCTTTCAGTGAGGCAGCAGCCAGGAAAAGAACAGTGAGCAAGCAGATCAACAACAAAAAAAATGTCCCAGCAAGCCACTACAACAAGAGACAACACACTCCTCCAGCCCTCCCACCTCCCACCCAGCAGATGCACAAACAAACCATTTCCTGCCAAAACATCCCAAATCACAGCTCCATCCACCCCCTCCCCCTGGATCCAGGCCAAAAAAACAAATGTCTCCTCCCAACCCACAAGCATTAGCAAACCTCGACCACAAGCCACAACCCACAGCCTCCAGGAGATGAAAACAGCAACATTCAACAGCTACCAGACACAGCTGCATCCACTCACACCATGTCAAGCCCAATCAAACAGGACTCGAAGCATGATACCTGCCACAATTGACATTGATTATGTTTAAACAGAATAATAATGACACTTGCACTAGCTGTCAGACATGGCCACATCCACGCACACCTCATCAGGACTGATCAAACAGCACTCGTAGCTGTAATACCTGCCATAATTGACATTAACTATATTTAGGCAGAATAACGATGCCATTTGTACTAAGAGCCTGCTAATATTATTTAACCAGGGTATACATGACATTTCTAAATCATACTTTAACTGAAGAAGGCATTAGTCTCCATGACAGCATTTGTTTTTCAAAACACTCTACTGTTACTGCTATTATATTTGATGTTAATTTGTTATATTTGAGTCTGAACTCTGATGAATGGTACCTTGTTGAATTAGTTAATTAATTACTTAAATTATTATAAGCAAAATCAATGAAAAATGAACAAGATAAGTATTCATTGAGTTCAAGTAGGGGAATAGAAACTTCAATGTTTGTATTATATGTTGCTTTGTTTGGCTTATATATAATGTAAAGAGTAAACCATCTTGACCTACCCTTGTTTGTGAAGAATTATTGGACTCTTTGAACATTCTAAATAAATTATTACTGTTTCTCAGTTGTTTAAGAATCCCTCCTTTTTTTAAATAAAAACAGATGACAAGTGATGTACCATATCAGTTGATACTTTGAGAGATGTAGTTGTAAGAGTTATTTTTTTTTGGGGCAGCTATCTTGGAATTAGTTTTTTGTTTCTTCTTCTTTCTAGCATCAGTCCAAGGATTTGTTTCTTTTATTCTTTTAAGAGTAGGGGCCATACATTCAATTTCTTCTGGGATAGGCACTATATTGTTGTTTTTGATGAATATAGTAGCTTCTTCTAAGTCATTAAAGATTGTCATCTCATTGGCAAAAAGTATCTTTATCTTGGCTGGAAAGGCCAGCTGTGCTTTGATGTTGTTTTGTTTCAACAGTTTTATTATTGGCCAGACTTTTTTCCTTTGTTCTAGTATTCTGGAAGAATAATCATAGTCAAACCTTATCACGCTTTGATTGTATTTTAAAGGTGATTTTCTCCAAGCATATTTTAATATTAGTTCCTTGTCCAGAAATGAAAGAAATTTTATAACTATGGACCTGGGTGGAGTATCTGTTGAGTTAGAAGCAGGTTTCCTCACTGCGGTATGCGCCCTTTCAATTCCAAATGAAAGTCTCTCTTTCAAGTCTAAAACTTCAGGAATCCAGGTTGTTAAGAATGAAATAATGTCTTCACCTTCAGTGTTTTCAGGCAGACCAAAGATCCTTATGTTGTTTCTCCTTTCTCTGTTTCTAAGTCATCTGTTTTGTTAAGCAGCCATGTATTCTGTTTAAGCAGAAATTCTTTTTGGAATTCTTCTTCTTTGAGTCTCCCTTCAATGTCATTTAGAGAAGTCTCTATATTTGTTATTTTTGTCTGGTGTTGCTGTAATAGTTCCTTAAGAGTATCAACCTGTTTTTGAGAATTTAATTTGAGGTTTTCTAAGTCATTTTTAAAGGCACTCATCTTCAAAGATAATTCCTGTAAGGTAGATGACATCATTTGCAGTTCTTTTTTCAAGGCAGCATCTGGGTGAGAATTCTTTGAGTTGTTCATATTCAGTGACTCAATATATCTCCAAGTTACTTAACAGAAAAATGTTTGTATATCTCCACCAACATTGATATTTATGTAGTTTAGTAGTTTATCTATAGATTTCTGACATTTTATACTTGAAAATAATAAAAATGTTCCTATATTATTATACTAGTTTATGGAGCTCTCAAAATTCACTGCTCTTAGTTAGCCATCAAGGCTCTGCCCTCCCCCCAACATTTGCTTCTTGAGCAGAGAAAGACTGTCAAAATTTCAGAGACAGTGTACTTATAGGTTTGGGTGCCATAATCTACATCTAACTAAATGTGGCAATGCTGTTCAGTCTGCAAACAAGTTGTTCTTTGAGCAGCATTGGACTATGCGAAACTTCAGGAATAGTTCTTATATGGAAAAAACAACCTCTAGGTGCTTGTGACTATAAAGCACACTGCTAACTGTGGCTGGGCGAAGCACAGCATTGCACAAATGCAAGACTCATATACAAGCTGAAAAAAGCAGCTTTTAAACTATGTTTGGCCTCAGGCCAATCAAATAAGCACACAGAAAGCTTTCTACCATCAAGTCCCTGCTCAGATAGTGTAATCAGTCCTATTCATAAAACACCTCTCAACTGTCCCTGTTTTGTAGAACACCCATGATGTTTCTCAAAGTTTTGTTCCATTCTTCCTAAAATTGGAGGTCATTTTGAGAATTCCGAAGATTATATTCCCAACATTTAAAATGTTTCCCTAATTTGGGGCTTTTTCCCTTAGTCAACTGTCCCTATTTTGTAGGCACATCCCTGATGTTTCTCAAAGTTTTGTTCCATTCCTCCTAAAATTGGAAATTATTTTGAGAATTTCTAAGATAATAGTGCCAAAATTTAAAATGTGCTCCTAATTTGGGGACTTTTCCTTAGTTGTTTTTTACTTTGTTCCAAATTCTGTTGGTAAAAGATGACAGCTCAGTTTCAGATCTATATTGTTTATGTCTTTAATATTTTCAAAACAATTTCTTCACACTTTTCCAGAGTTTCATCAATCTTTTACATTTCAAAAAACATGTCCTGCTGTCTCTTCCTCCCCACAAAGTAAACACACTCTTTCAACTTTCTTTTTATATGGTGCATTCTCCTTTTGATAACTTATTTATTACCAGTCTCCATAGGAAATCCTGACACTATTATCTTGATGCATCACTTTTTCCTGACTTTAATGGCTTTAGTCACCTCTACCAGTACATGTCTTCATAGATTTACATAATGATATTGTTTCACCGTATTGTTATACCATGTGCTTCTGTCTTTCTGTATATCATAATTTTTTTATTTTCAGTGTATGCTTTCTTGATTATTTTTAATTTCTTCATTGGCATATTCTTTTTTTCTTTTTCTTATTCTCATCATCTCTTAGAACTTCTTGTATTTATATTTAAAGAGTTTCACTGTTAATTTCTCATTCTCTTCCTTTACCCACTTTAAACATCTATACAAATTTAAAGAAGCAGAATAAACACCTGGATTTATTAGCCCATATCCTCCTTCATCTTCATTCATTCATATACAACACATCTCTTCACTAGATTCAGTCTTGAACACCATATGAAAGAAAACACCAACTGTACAATTTCATTTTCATATATTTTATCAGATCCTATAAACATTTCACATATACACTATTTGTATCATTAATGCAAAATTCAGGAAATAAAACATTTTAATGAATGTTAATCTATACAGCCTCCACAGAAGACATATTTCTTTCATTTCTTTTATCAAGCCCTCCCATTGCATCATAACTATATAATTTTCCCAAATTTATCCACAGCAAATATACCTCATTCATTGAAAAATGCATACCACAAATTTTCACCACATCACTAGAACCCTTACTTTTATCTTTATTTGTGGTCGATCTCATTTTCTTTAAATGCCCACTTAAAGAAAGCAACACTTCTCTTATTCATATTTTGTTCTTAGCAACTATAACTATATCATCTCCTTATGTCAAAATGACTAGAAGCACCCCTTCCTTTTGTATCACATATTTAGCATCTTTCATTTCATTCACTATCACATTCATTAAAAGTGCAAACAATATTCCTGTCATGGGATATCCTTGTCTTAAACCAAACTTCATGAATATATTTTTACTCAACCACCCATTCACTAATTCACTAACACACTAAGCCAGTTGTTTTGATATGCTGACATACACACTATCCTAATATTATTACCTATTCCATGCATCTGTTGCCTAGTCCATACATCTCTATCACATCCCACAAAGTATCATGTCCTACTGCATCAAATTCCTTGCTAATATCACCTTCCATAAGTTTCACATCCTTCCTTTTACTTATATCATCCACAATTTCTATCACAATCAATAACAATTCTTGACATCTCTTCCTTTTTATACCATATATACTTTCTTCCATAAAATTTGTCATCCTTCCTTCCATCTTTCTCTGCATTACTCTAATAAAAAAAATATAATCTGTTATTAAGTATGACGGATCTCCATTTTTTATTCCTTTCTTTTCATCTTTGTTCCATAAATGTTAATATCCCACTAAATAATTCTTCATAAATAAATCATTCCTTCAGTCCTTCATTCATTCATTCATTACACTTACAAAAACTTTCTTTTGCCAATTCACTAATTTCTTGTGAATTCTATACCCTACACCATCTTGGCTTAACAATGAATCAGCATTTACTTTCCTAATCACTTCATCCAATTCACTGATAGTAATTTATTTTTCAACTTCTTCCTTACCTCATTCTAAATAGTTTTTTTACTTTTCATTCTCTCTTACTTTTTTCTTTTTACTCTTATACAAATTTTCCATATGCTGTACTACAATACGCATAATTTGTTCTTGTGCTCTTTTTACCTCTCTTTTTACATTTTACATTTCCCTCAATATACTAATATCTTCCTTTGCTATTTTACCCAAATATGCAGATACTTCTTTCTTCTTTGTAAATAATGTTTTTTGCCTAAACAGTAATTCCTTATTTTTTCTTCTTGATTTCTTTTATATATTTCTTTTTCCATATCTTAATACTCTGTTGTACTGGTCTCTAAATTCTCTAATACATTTCACTACATTTTCCCGTAATTCACTTTATCTTCCTTTCTTACATCATCCTGCCATTGGGAAAAAACAAAACACTTTATATATATATTTTTTTTAATTCAATCCACCTTTCAGACTGTTCTTAATGGTTATTTGATCCTTTCATAACTGCAATACTTCCCACTCTCCAATTTAATTGCATGAGCTCTCATTTATTTGTTTTATTACCTTTCCTATTTTGATATACTCTCTTTCTGACATTACCTCCATCCATACTGCTAAATGGTCTGAAAACCCTGTCACAACTTTATCACCAACTGTTACCTCCATACCTTCTGATAATACAAAATAATACATTTTAAATACAAATAACCCTTCTAAGTCCTTAAATGTTTGTTCCACACTGTGAATTTACCACATATTATCACTTTCTGTATTTTTTACATCATTCCATTTCATTTTAAATCATCTCCTTAACTCACAATTAAAATCCCCTGCGATTATAATTTTCATGTTAACAAGCACAGAGTTTAATATTTGATGAAACAGAATGTATCTTTCCTTGCTAACTATATATGCACATAATGCTATAATTCTATAAACTTGTCCTCTCCACATTGTATCCACAACACTTAACCTTCACCTCCTTACCAAAGTTACATCTATTATGTTTATATTTTTTTTACACAATACAGTCACTCCAGAACAGTGCTCATTTCCTAGGTTCAATATTATATTTCTACCACACAAATTTTTCTCTTTGCAGTCTTTCTTTACTTAACTGTAATCTTATATTTTCTAATTAACATCCACATCACGTATAGCACGCCTTTCTTGTATCCCTATCTTCTTGCAGTTTTAATAATACTGCTCACATTTAATGAAAACACTCTAAATTTGGTGTTTTTCCTTTTTTTTTAAGTTTAGGGGAAATATGTTTACATTTCTGTTTTCTTATTATTGCCTTTCCATAACTGGATATTTTCTCTTGGGTTTATCTAAATAATCCTTGATCCTCAGAATCAGATTTTTTTACTGGCTAGAACTTCAATAAATGTTAGTATCAGTCCCTTCTCTTGACTTCTCTTCCTGCATGCTCTCTCTCTCTCTCTCTCTCTCTCTTTCTCATTTTCCCCCTCCATAATTCTTTTCTTCTACAGTTATTTCTTAACCTCCCACTCACCTTCACTTAACTATTGAAGTAAAGCAGCATTAAAACAATTCACTGACTTAAAGTCAACCTCCCATTGGAAGCAGTGGGATATTGCTTACTTCTGCAACAACCACACTATACCAATCCAAACAGAAATAAACAAGAAGGGGGAAAAGAGGTATTCATCATAGCCCATCTTTTCTGCCCAGCAGCCTGATAGGCCGTTCCCCCTTTCCCAGAATCTACAATGACATAATCAAATCCTTCAAGAACAATGAAAGATGCACATTAAATAGATTCAAATCCAGATCACTTAAATGTACTCCATCCTCCTGAAACCAAATCAGACCCCTATCATCAAAACCCCTATGATCAATAGCACAAACACCTAGCTGCCCTAACACCCTCAAAAACTGATCATTAATGAAATGGTGTGTGCCTGCTCAGTACCCACAAACTTGACAGCATGCCTGCAAACTAAGCCTGACACTATTTCTGAAAAAAAAACAATAATCATAGAAGAAAACCTATGCCTCAGACTTGCCAAATTTCACACCATCATATTTAGTAACTGTCACTTTGGCACTCTCTCAAGTCATTACCTGCCAAATGAAGGGCAAAAATGCATGGTATTGCAGTCATAAAATGCATATCTTTCAACTTTTCCATGAGTTGATGCCATTTTAGATCTCTAAAACCTTGTCAGGACACATTCTACCCATACTGTAATAATTCCATCTCAGCTCCATTCTGTTTTATCACAGCTCTCTTCACTGCCCACTACCAAAGAAATGGACCAATAAGACAACAACTTCACCTGAAAAGACAGTGACAGAGATAGAGAGAAAGAAAAATAATAATCATCAATTATAAACCCCACTTTACCTGATAAATAAAATGCCAGATGACTACTGCCCCATTCCCTTTATGACCTCCACTGACCTCCCTTTTCTTGCTAAGTCAGGTGCCCTTTCTATCCAAAAAGAATGTGCAAAAAATTGTTCACCTTGGAAATCTAAACATTGAAAGGCCTTCCATATTAAATGTATATACTGGTTGTCTTCCTCCACCTTCCCACTTTGAGTATGAAAAACAACTTCTAAGGCCTACCTTTATGTGAAAGCTGCAGTTTCTTACCCTATGCCAATGGACAAAGGAACTCTTCAACACACACACACACTCAGCACAATCTGTGTAGCCCTACCCACCTGATCCACCTGATCCATTTTAGATCACTGTAACCAAACACGGTGGAAGAAGAAATAAAAGCATCCTTCCAGAACAACGAACCCAATAGCTCATTCACCCTAAATGCTCCTCTGTGCATCCACACTGCCAAAATAGCTCAATGTGGGTAGTCTACTGAATTAACCACTAATAAGCATAACCCTGACAACAAGACCTTAAGGGCTAGCTTTGTCATAAGAAACTGCACATCACTCCTACTACCACAAACCTGACCCCACCCTTTTAGCAACTGAAATATTAGCCTCAATTTGGTTAGGTCTGCCAACCCCACAACCTTAGTATGCATGTTAAGAGCTGCTAAATGTACTCTAACTGATTTAACTGCCAATCCCTTCAACCACATCCTAGACAAATAATGCAACAATAAGTGCAAAGACTGTACTCTGCCTTTCTCTGGCAGCTCCAGCACAAGTTCATCAAAGGCAGACAAAGCCTTATAATAAGCCCTCTGTGTTGATACTCCCACAATTGCTGAATAAGCCATCCCACTACATCTGACCAAAATGCCACTCCTCTGCCAACAGTGACACTGGTTCAGCTTGTGCCTCTGGAACCAATTGTTGAAACCTGTACAACTGAAAATGAGAAAGGCTGTCAGCTATTGAATTCATTGCACCTTGTGATATCCCCACTCTGGGTCAGTAATCAAGGAGCCTGAAATCTCATCACTCACATTGGAGAGGGACGTTCACTTGGAATACAAATGGATACATTCAGTATTTCCAGATGCAGACCTCTCTGCATCAAGCACAATTCCCCTTAAGAGCACACAGGGAACACACTTCGCCCGGGGTCTTGTTTCTATCTCTGTCTCTCCCCAGGTCCCCAGTAAGGGTTCCCCACTGGCAGAGCTACAGATTTAAGTCCTCAGCCAATTGTCCAAGCCGAGTCCTCCACCACTGTCTCTGTGAAACCAGTGCTATATGTCCCTGCTCCAAGTAGCTGACACACACACACACACACACACACACACACACACACACACACACACACACACACACACACACACACACACACACACACACACACACACACACACACACACACACACCTGGGAAAGGCTGATACAGATTTACCCACTGTGCTCTTTCCTGCCCCGAATATAAAGCCAGCTACCTAAGACTCTTGTAAGGGTATCCAATTATACTGAGAGAAATTAATATTAATACAAATAAATGGTAGTGTTGGCCAAACAGCAAGGCTTTCAGGAGTGGCCAGAGTTACCATGAAATAAATATATGCAAATTCTCTCAAAACTTAAATATTTTTTTAAAAGGACCAGCCACATTTAGAAGTTTAAATATATTTAATAATAAATACTAAAAGAACATGAAAATACCAAATATCTATTTACATTAAACACCAGAGTTTCAATCACAGGAAATATTAAAAATAGCATAGCTGGAAAGATTCCCACAGTTACAGAAAACAATGCTTAACTATTCTTACTATATTTTCCTGACTAATCTAAAAAGCACTAGTCCCTGGTCACTTACTAACACAAGGCAAGATGAAGTGGGTTAGTGGTCTTCCTCCTTTGTCAGGTTCCACAAATAGGCTGCTTCTGAGACTTCAATCTTCTCTGATATTAAAACATTATTTCTGTACAGAATGACATCACATACATCTGGTTATATCTGACCTCTGATTCCCATGCAACTCCCATTGTTAGAAGCTGTCAAGATTTAGCACCTGTGTGTTACCATACACAAAGATAGAGCTTTGCTCAGAACTGCTACTGCTCCTGGAAGTCAGAAAACCATTTCAAACCTCTATCCTCCCAGAGTAGCTGCTAGAGACAATAAAGAAGACTTCATAATACTTGGTTTTGGAGATATTTTGTCTCTGGCTGCAACCAGAACTGCAAGATACAATCTTTATGGCCTAATTTAGTTTCAGCTATTTTTTTTTCAAAGTTTGCTACAGCTGGATTGTGATTAATCTCTTCTCTTCCAGTATCCTCTGTTACAATATATACATTTAAACAGTTACAATAATGCATGCACATTTCTTTGCTTTCCTGCAGGGCACACTGTTGATACATTTTCAACACAAGCAAACCTCACAGCCTCAAAGCCTAGGCTGCAAGACTTTTCCCTGTGGTACATTTGACTGGGGACACATGGCTGAAGTGACATTTAGCCACAGAGAAATATAGCTGTTTCCAAATTCCATGTGGTCAAAGAGAAGCACACACTGCCATGTCTACATCTTTTATAACCAAATGCATAGGGACTGAATAATTAATGAGTGTTGTGCTCAGTGTGCAGTACATACATATGTAACTACAAAATGCAGAAGTGTGCTACAGCATGGAGGAAATCCTGCAGGCTACTGTAGTCACATTTATGCTCCAGTATGTGTTTTAAGTAATGTTTCCCAGACACTGTGAAGGGGGTAGTGGTCCATGCACACCGATTATAAAGGCACTGCCCATTGTGCACTGCATTTTTACTGCCACTGACATGACCTCTGGCCAGCCTGTTGCTGATGCCTGCCATACTGCCTGCTGTCTCATGTTCCCATGGGGACCATGGCCATTGTTTTCTCCTTGTGCATTTGGTTATTGAAGTTGTGGGCATGGTAACAGATTCTTCTCTTTGCCCACAGGGAATTTGCAAACAGACATATTTCTCTGCAGCTGAATGTCACTTCAGCCATGTGTCCCCAGTCAAATGTGCCACAGGGAAATGTCTCACTGCCTAGGTTCCTGAACCCACATTTTCAGCACAAGCATCTGTACAAATCAGTTTGATATAGAAATGGCTTACAATTCTTTACAACACTCCAGCTAGTTTATGCTGGCATATGTTACACATCCACTGCCTTACTTCTCTTGGCATGGCTGGCAATACCACCTATCATCACACACTGGATAAATGTGCACCTGTGAAGGAGAAATTAAACAAAAAAACTTTGCAAAATAAGCTTCCTTAAAACTAACAGGAGTAACTTAGATTTAGCAGTTTTTGACTTAAAAACCTGCACCATCAGTAAGTTGTCTGAATAGTAAACCACCTTCCTGCCCTGCAAATGTTCCTGCTAAACCACTGAAGCTGCCCAAATAGGCATCAACTCCAAAAATGCCACATTCCTCCTCCACTCTTCTTCCCAGTCATCTAGCCATTGAGCTGCAAACCATTTTCAATTGAAATATGCACCCATTCCTTGTCTTTCTGCAGTATCTATGAAAAACTGCAAATCCTCCTGAGTATCCCAATAACTCTGCCAAAAATGAATACCAGTGAAACACTCAAGAAATGTCACACAGAAACTCAAATCTGCTTGTACTAGATTACTGACACCCAGTGGCTCTTGCTCCCCTCCCCTTTAGCAGAAATGCTATTGACCTACAGAAAGTCCTGCCTGGACTAAATGCTTGAAAGACAAAGTTCAAAAGACACAAACTTTCCATGAAGGCATTATTTTGTACCTTATCTTTAATCTGAAACCATCTGATCTTACCCTTAAAATGCTCTATTATCTTTTCTGGGAGACAAAACAAACCTTAACCTGCAGCTACTGTCAGAAAAAACATAGGAAATTGGCCAGTCCTTCCAGCTTCGTCCCCATGAGAAGAACCCCAAATCATTGCACATATGAATAAAAACCTGCATCCCTTCCTCAGCTCCCTCATAACCCTCACCTACCAAAAGGAAATCATCTAGGTAATGAACAGTCCTCTGTCTACCCACCATTTGCTGCCATATCCAGTGAAGAGTAGAGCTAAACATCTCAAAAGATGCACATGCCACAGAGCAACCCATGGGCATGGCCTTATCAAAATAAAACTTTTTGTCAACCACCATACCCAATAATGGCCAAATGAAATGTTGACTCAATATTTACCTTCACTAGTGAAGGATCCACAGACCCCTTAATCACCTCCATCACATCATCCAAAGATGCATACTTGACCTGTGAGTCCTTTTTGCAAATACAGTTATTAACGGACTCACCCTGTGGAAAGGATAAATGGTAAACATAAATGGCTATCAAATCAAGCTCTGATTTATTTGGTTTAATCAGCAGTAAATTCAAAACATAGCCAACACTCAAGATCATGATGTAATTTTACTTTACAAGAGTTTATATGGTATAAAATAAAACAGACTGGTTTCAGCATAAACTGCCTTCATCAACAGTTTGTGTTTTTATTGTTTGAGGCTCTCTTTCTGTCCTCTCTAACATGCCTCCATATATCTTTATTGTGCTAAACAACATAATTGGTAACAATTTTTATTTTTATTTTTTATTTTTTTCTCTCCTCAGCTATCAGCCAAGCTTTATGTCTTTTCCTCCCCATACTGCCAGTGTACTGTTTAAAGTCCTACACTGAATAACTGGTTGCAATGAAAATCGCTCAACATACAGATCTGCTATCTCTCACCTTGCAGCGCCACTGTTTTTATCTTCAAAGTATGTTGGCTTAGTTTTAAATGTTAAAATATACTTATTTAAGGCATTATTTACTCTCTAGCAAGTTGGTACAGTGTAAAGTAGCTC
Organism: Protopterus annectens; assembly: GCF_019279795.1. Lineage (NCBI taxonomy): Eukaryota > Metazoa > Chordata > Ceratodontiformes > Protopteridae > Protopterus > Protopterus annectens. Next base: position 473,807,612 of record NC_056742.1, read on the forward strand.
GGCAACAAGGAACCCCTCTCGCCCATTTCTTAATCTTAAGAATTCTCAGTCTTAAGAATCTTAAGAATCTCTGTTAGTTTCAACCAAGTTATCTCTATTAAATGCTGGACTAATCAGCCTGCTTTAAGATATTTCTTACCTAATAGTATTATACAATAAAAACTCTCTCTTACTATTAACTGTACAAAGCCTTTTTTGTTAGAGATTTTACTAAGTGTTTCTGGACTGTGCTTACCTCTGTGCTCTACTCAACCTGCTCCATTCTCCCTCACTTTGCTTGGACTCAATCTGATCCCCTACCCTACTACCATTCCCAACCACCCCTGCTTTCCCTAGATTAATAACCACAATTACTTCTCCCCCCTAAATCCTGTTGTCCAATTACAAACACACATGCCTCCATACATCCAATCAACACCACAACTCCATCCATTATTATACTAGCTCCACCTTAAAGCTTCACAATCTGCACTCTAATGCCCCATCCACTACCCCTACCTCCTAGAACTGAAACTACACTATGTCACTAAAATTGCACTACCGTCTTCCTAACCTGCTTCTAACATAATATGTCAGTCTCCTAATCTACATCAACTCCCCAAACTATTCCCCAACCCCTGCAACAATTACACATGCTACTCTTTCTCTACATCATGACAACCCCACAAAAAGCTTAATTAACATATCAGCCAGCCTAATTTAATATCACTTTATGTATCTCTCAAAACTAAAAATAATTCCAGACACAATCACTAGTAAACCTACATTCTACATAATAGTCTGCAATAATAACGCTACCCAATACCTCAAACATTAGTTCTCCAAACAACACACTCTGTCCCTGTGTGAGGACATCCACCCCAACCCAGGGCCCCCAACTACAGCTTCCTCTGCTAAAAGTCTGAACACTAAAAATATTCTTTTAGCAACCCTAAACACATGTAGTACCTGTAACAAAACCACAGAATGTCATGCTTGGTTAAGTCAGTACACCCGAGATACCCTAGTAATCACAAAATATTGGCTAAAACCCCATATCCGTGATATTGAAATAACACCTCCAGGCTAAAATATACTCAGAAAAGACAGAACCAACAAAAAAGGTGGTGGGGTAGCCTTAATCTATCCCAACACCATCACAATCTCACCTTTCCCTAAAGAAATACCAACTTTTAACAATGCTGACATTCTAATCAGAACCATACAAATTAACAAAACAAAACAACTATGCATTGTTGGTCTATATATACCCCCTGGGCAAAATAACCAAACTGTGGAAGATAACCACTCTTGGATATCTGAAAACATCAGTAACAAGACTATAATTATCAGAGATATCAACATTAACTGACAGGGTCTGATGATTGACTCCCCTACTAATAGCATAAATCTCTATGGTTAAACCCAGCTCATTACCAATGCCACCTGTATGCATAACAGCAATACCCTGGGTGCAACTCTTGACTGGATACTTGTTTCTAATCCAGACAAATGCTCTACTCCCCACACTCTACCCAATACTCTTAGTGACCACCTAACCATATTCATATATAGTTCCACACCACAAACTACTTTGACCAAGAAAAGTTTAATGAAATCCTAAAACACACTAACTGGAACCCACTTAAAACACTACCACTAGAAGATGCCCCTGAATACTTTAACAATATATTTCTAAACACCCCTAACAGCCTAGCCCTCCTCCGCACCAAAAGAATAAAAACTACCCATGCTCCCTGGCTAACAAAAAATGCGAAACAACTTCTACAAGATAGAGATAAAGCATGGAATAAATGGTGCAATAACAAATCTGATATCAATCTAATCAAATATAAACAGCTACGAAATAAAGCAAAAATACTAGTGGACTTAGATAAAAAAGCACACTTTTCCAATCAAATGGCAAACCACAAAAACAACCAGAAACTATTTTGGAAACACATTTCAAACCTGCTTACCTCAGGATCTAAACAAACTCCATCACCATACCCTGACAAAACCCCTCTCAGAGGTAGACAGCCTGTTTAACTCTCACTATAAACAGCATCAGCAAACTGTTAACAAATCCCACTTCCACAACTACTTCATGCCCCATCTCTGATCCACTTCTACCCTTATCTCTTGACTGCTGCACAAACAAAAAAAACTTTCACATTCCCAACAAACCAGTACTACATCTTCTATCCCCTTTTCCCTTAAACCTATCCCTACTTCTCTCATTCCAAAACTACTTCAAAAACTAAAACCATGCTTCCTCTCCTCTGACAGCATCCTCCCTAAATACTTAAAACTTGTTGCAGAAGCCATGCCATATCCTCTCAGTATCCTTATAAATCACTGTATAGCAGAGTCCATTGTCCCTAACCTCTGGAAAAAGTCTATCATTACCCCTTAGGGGGCAATTCCATTAAACTATCCAATTATCAACCAATCTCCATCCTCTCTCCTCTTTCCAAACTCCTGGAAAATGCATACATAAGCAACTGTTGTACCACCTCATCCAAAACAAGCTAATTACCCCTACCCAATGTGTTTTTTGCCCACCACACAGCACAACCACTGCCCTAATCTCCTTCATGGACACTGTGTCCAAATCCATTGACTCTGGTAATATCACTTCTGTCTTACTACTAGACCTATCAAAGGCATTTGATACAGTGTCCCACAACAAACTTCTTCATCAGCTATCCATTATAGGCTGCACCCTACAATCCCCCCAGTGGTTTGCAAGCTACCTATCCAACCACCAACAGTGCATCAAATGGCAAAATAAATTATCCCAACATCAAACCAACATAACTGGGGTACTATAAGGGTCTATGCTTGGACCCTTACTCTTCAATGTTTTCACCAACAACCTTCACACCTCAACACACCTTAGCTCCATTACCCAATGTGCAGATGACACTACCATAATTTCCTCCTCCAGTAACGTACAACTCTAGCAACTAGCTCAAGCCACCTTCACCTCAATAGAGACATGGCTAAGAGAAGCCCAGCTACTTTTAAATCCTAAAAAAAAAAAAAAAAACTCCTGTTTTTCTTCACAAAACCAATCTCATATGACTTTAAACTATTCTCACAGGATAACACAGAAATTGAAACAGTTCCCACATCTAAGCTTCTAGGTGTAACCATAGATAACAAACTAACTTTCAAACATCATATCTGCAATAGCATTAAAAAAATCACATCAGATTAGGAACACTCTCCAAACAAAAAACTTTCTTGGATAGCTCCAACAGAAAAAAAAACATTGCCAATACCTCTTTGCTTCCCTCAGTCTTATATGCAGCCCCCCTTATATACCAATTTACAATCTTCTCTTAAAAACTAACACCAATCCTGCTACTATAAATTTGCCAAATTCATCACAGGTTCCCTCTAACATTTCCAACACTGCCTATCTCTGAAAGAACTAAATTGGCTCGAACTAACACAATACCTAAACCTAGTATAGCTGTCTTCTGCACATAAAATGATATATACACCTGATAGCTGCCCAGCCCTCAAATCTGTCCTAAAACCCTACATACCTACAAGATCCCTCCGCTCTGAAAACAAATAACTCCTAACTGACCACATTCCAAACAAAAGAGCTGGACAGTGTCTATACTCTCATGCCACCTCCAAGCTGTGAAATTTGCTGCCAACAGACATTACTATGATCAACAGCTTTAACAACTTCAAACACACCCTAAAAAAATGTCTATGTCATCTGTCCTGCCGCTGCCCTTACCCTAAAAGGTGAACTCCATTCACTCTCTATGGGCTTTCCTTTCTAGTCCTAAAACAGGAATTTCATCTACTAACCACTAGTATATTGGACTAACAGACTTTCCATATTTCTACACCCTTAACTTTCCCATCCTTCTAAGCATCTACTTGCATCTAATGTTCTGATCCTCATTCTTTACCTTTCTCCTATCTGATGTATATATAAAAAAAGAGTTTGCAATCTACCACTTTAATTTAATACAAGTGTTATTATTGCATCTACCAATCTGTACTTATTTTGTATTTATTATTGTATCTTTTTCTCTGTACTTATTTAGTATTCAGTTATTAATGTGTGCTTTAATACTTGTTTTTTATCTTGTTCATTTTAATTCCCTTAACTTTCCATGTATCATTTGGAGCTTTTCTTCCTGGGCATCCGCCTGAAAATGGGTTACTGACCCAGTCGGACATTCCTGGTAAACAAATGTCAAATAAGCAAATAAATAAATAAATAAATGTTATGAAACCACATCCCATTAATGCATTTATATAAAACAAGCTTACTATCCAATGGTTAATTACAAATGTTCATTTAAACCCGGTGTAAATAATGTCCCTAACCTAAATATCCAAGCTTTTTCTTTTTCAGTTAGAATTTTATGCCATCCAGCTTTGTTTATTCGATTATACCCAATCCTATCAATAATAATAAAAGAAAATTTAGCAATAGAATGTTTTAGAGTGTGTTTAAACAATGCATTATAACAAGGCTTATTTTTTATGTCACTCTTGTGTTCTGTAATTCGTTCCAAACTAGATGTCATATCTGTCCAACATAAAAAGCAGAACACATGCATGTAGCAAGATAGACAACCCACCAACTAAAGTAGCTAGCATCTAATGCATGAGGTTTCTTCTTATAATGATTTAATATATTACCCAGAGTGGGACCTCTATGATAGGAAAACAAACGTCTAGAAGGAATAATTTTACTCAATGTGCTATCTGTCAACAATGTACACCAATTTTTCTAAATATAAATGATACAGTTCTCCCAAAACTAGTTGTCAACCTCAATGCTTTATCAGATGTCTTATTAACTCGATATTGCAAGACTTGTTCCCTACTTAGATGTTTAACTGAATCACAAATCCTTAACAAATTACTTCTATTGTATCCCCTGACACAGACTCTATCAATTAAATGTGAGTTATGTTTCTCAAACTCTGTGTCAGATGAACAAATTCTCCTTAATCCTAAAAATTGTGATTTATGTATATTATGTACAATATGTCCAGGGTGGCAACTTGTAGCATGCAACAACATATTAAATTGTGTATACTTATGACTAAAACTACTTTCTGAAAGCTTGATATCTACATCAAGGATTGTAATATTGCTACAATGACATTACACAGTAAATGTGATTCCCCATTTGTTTTCATTCAGATACTTCACAAACCCATTAAAATATATCAAATCTGACTTTCACACTAACCAGCAATCATCCAGGTACCTCCGTCGGATGTCAATGGCCTATAAAAACATATTGTGACTAGAATCATATATAATATGCTCTTCTATATATCCCATAAATAAATCTGCATAAATGGGGGCAAAAGAAGCCCCCATCGCTGTGCCCTTGAGTTGCAAATAACATTCTCCATCAAAATAAAAAAAAAACATTTTTTGTCAAAACATGTTCTGCCAAACATAAGAGAAAAGTATTAAATCCAGGGCTATACAAGGGAATATGACTGAGCCAATATTCTAAGGCCATCAGTCTGTAGCATTGTGGTATATTGGTATATACAGAAGACACATCTAATGTGCACATGTACCACCCTTCTTCTAATAGCAGATCCTCTATGATAATAAGAAATTCTGCAGTATCTTGTATACTGGAGCTCACCCCCTTTAATAAGGGCTTTAAATATTTAGTTAAATATTCAGATACAGGTTCAGTTAATGAACGCCTATCCAAAACAATTGGTCTACCTGGTAGTTTTGTGAATGCTTTTATGAATTTTAGGAAACAAATACAAATATTGTTGCCTAGGATACTGAACAGTTAAATGAAAAGTAACATCTTTAGTAATGATTCCTTCTTCCACAGCTAACTTTAAAAATTTGTCAATATCATTCTTAAATTTAGGAATGGGGTCCAATACCATCATCTGGTAAAATCTATGGTCTGAAAGTTGCTTCTCAACCAGATATATCATCCATTCCCAAACTAGCGCTACTCCACCCTTATGTGCCTTATTAATTACCACATTGTTATTCTTTTTCAGTTTATCTAGAGCTACCTGGTGATCCTTAGATAAATTATTTTCAAGAATGTTATCATTAGATCTAAAGCTAAAAAATGTAGCTCTTTCAAAATCTGTTGTTGAAAAGTGGCAACATATTTATTTACAGGGGCATAAAACTGGAAGGTTTAAACCTAAACTTGCTCACATTCTATCATTATAAGAAGAAACCTCATGCATTACATGGACTTAATGCCAAAACCGGTCTGTTTTGTTTTATACCATCTTTCATATGAATGGAATTTTTTGAATAAATTCTTGCAAAGTAAAATTACATTGCAATCTTGTTGAGTGCTGAATATGTTTTGAATTTGGTGTGTTTTGTTTTCTGGCCATTGCAGCTTGCCATACTTGCACAGCTTTTGTTGGTGCATCTCAATCATCAGTGCCAGAAGTTGTAGTCCATGTGTGTCAAACATTGCTGTAAGATGGTATTAAAAAGGGGAATGCTTAATCAGGCCATAGGGATATTTCCATACCCTGCGGGATTTTGGAATAACCTTTGACCTGACATATTCTCTAAACTGCATGTTTTCCAGATAGATTTTTCTGGTATTTATTAAAGTTGTATTTTCTTTCAAAATTGTGCAACTAATTCTGAAGATTACCACTCTCAGTAGATTCAATTTCTTTGAATGTTGTATCTGTATATAGCCATTCCAACATGTTAGCAGGTTCAAAGACTCTCGAGACACATTTAAGTTCAGTAACCCAGTGTTAGACACACTCACACCAGCTTTATTCAGAACTGTAGTGTTTATGCTGTCCTTGTTACTTGCAACATTGTTTTCCATATTGAAGTAGAGGCCACAACAATCTTGCTCTCTTAATTTTGGGATCTACTTATTTTTGTAAATAAATCAGTGAAGTTGTATTGTGTACCCAGGAGGTTATCTGATGACATGGCTAGGAAGACCTCAACGCAACAAACCTAAAATCTATAAAAAGGTAAAAAAGCAGCAAACCACAAATCAAAAACCTAAAAACATGCTGCAACACAATTCCATGGGTGTAAAACTCAGGACTTTATTAACAAAGCTCAAGTTAAGCACTATTGTCTCTATCGATGAATGACTTCAGCAGAATACACATCTGGAGAGTAGGTGAGCATGAACAGCAAATAGTGACATGACTTAATAAAAGACACATGCACCATAGTTATATAAAACAAATATTTAAAAATAAGCTTAAACTGTTTTACATTACAGCTTAGCTGCAGACAGTTTAAATAAATTAGGGAAGGAAACAGTCTCATTTATTCCTGGTTTGGCAGCAACACCAGTTTTTAACTACCATAACAACTCAGCATACTTAGGCTTTTCACATCAATGGCCACCCCTAGTTTGTCTAACAATCATTTCTAAAACCATAAATAAAAGTTCCTTAAAACTAACACAGATTATTGAACGTTTATAAAATGCATTTTTAAACAAGCTCTTCTAATGCCATACAAAGCTCTTGACCTTTCAATCTTTTTCTAAGTAAATGCTTGAGCAGGTCTGACACAGAATATATCATACTCTTTGTAGCTTTAAGAATACTGTATGGGTGTCCCTTACAGCCACAAGTCACATTTTAGGCTGGTTCAGGGCAGTCATGTGCCACAAGGTGGAAGGCTATGTCCACTTCCCATATAACCATGGGAGTGACAGAGTAACATGAATGGCTCTATGTGATAGTCAACTTCTGCCAGTTTCATTGCACTTATCCGACAAAAAAAATTGTTAGATATTGTGCTCACTGGAGGGTTTCATCATATACCTTTTTGTAGCTCATGCTGGAAGTTTTCATGATGCCTTCATATGGAGGAAAAGCATCTTGCTGGCAATGTTCATCAGTGGGGACATCTCTGATGGAACACTATTAGTTAGGTTTGATAGTATTGCTTTGTGTACTTCTGTGTTATTGCTATGTTAAGATACACTGATAATGTATGTTGTTATCCTTATGAACAGGTGATTGAGGTTAGCCACTGGAGCCATGGCTCACGATGCTATTCAAAGCCCCGTTCTTACCTGCTGATGACACAGTTGCTAGCACGTACACCATGGCATGTGACACCACTGATTACATATTCAGCATGCTGATATCATGATTCTGGTGTCTGCATGCATCCAGTTATGTAGATGGTCACCATGTCTACCATGCTGCCCAGTAAGATAAGATCCAAACATGATAGCTTTCTAGCCCTATACATAAGTGAACTGGATAAAGAATCCCAGACATCTGAACAAAAACAACCAGGAGCTTCACAAAAAGGTCAGAAGAACACAGATGAGTTACAGTTAAGTCACAGGCAATGAATGTTATGATCATATATTCAGGATCAATCAACCCAGCAAAGTCTGGGTAGGAATTCTGAGTTATGTCACTACATAAGTACATTAGTACACAGACTAACATTTGATGTAAATCCATACATATGTGTAAGCAATTACAGTATATATTTGGCACACATATGTATGAACTGTACATTATACATACCCAAATATGTATTATACTGCCATACACATGTTCAACAAGGAAACATCACACAGGCTGACATATATAGTACCACATATTGTATACAGAATTGAGGCATGCAAGGCAAACAAGCTAAAAAACTACAGTGCGGTGTGTCGATTGCTTCTGTAGGGCAGGTGTACTAAAACTATGTGGACATGCTGTGTGTTTATGGACTGCAGATATTGTATGCCAGCCCTGTGATACTGAGAATGTATATTAATGCTCTATATTAGTCTTGAATATGTGTGTGTGTGTGTGTGTGTGTGTGTGTGTGTGTGTGTGTGTGTGTGTGTGTGTGTGTGTGTGTGTGTGTGTGTGTGAAGTCTGGGTAATAGCTGTGAAGAGAAATTCATTGTGCATGACTGAAAAACATGGCTAGCAACTCTTAAACATTGATTTTATGATGACAGACTAAACTATGTTTTGATGAGCAAAAGTATATTTTCTGCATGCAGAGTGCAACGTAATACATGAGCAAATAATTCTTGCAACACAGTGACACTTTGCAGGAAAGAATATGACTATATGTGTCCTGCATTTACATGTCTTCCAAGTGTAATATACAGAGTGATATGTATATGAAATATCGAAATATCTGTAGGGTAACTGTCAGCAATCAGTGTACACTTGCTGGACACAAGAAGGTTGCTGCATGAAGTGACAGTACAAAAACAACAAGTAATATTAAAATAGCGTGCTAGTACAAGTTGAATAATACATGCACGTGTAGTATCTCTACATAATAAGTTGTACAGACGCATACAATAACAGGTCACACACAATATACTGTTGCTCATATACCAGGAACATGATATCTACAAAGGTTAAAGTAACTATGGGACTGAAGGAGCAGATCAGGTCTTAGAATGCACATAAATGGCAAATACTTTGCTTATGTAGTTGCATAAATATGTCACCCAATGCCCAAATCAGCTGCGCCTCATCATGTATGCCTACACATGGCAGGCTGGCAGACAATGCTACAACATGTGAGGAGTGTTAGATTACCATATGCATAGTAGGACCATTATGTCTGTGCTTTGTAAGACCATGCTAAATTACAGACAGTGTAATACATATCATGTTAACAACTGTGCATTGCAGTGTATACATCTGTTACACAAACAGAATACATAGGAAAGCAAAGCTAAATTGCACTAACACACTGATAGTGTTGTCATTCATCTACCTGCAACAGCATGTTATGCTATTAGAGAGATATCCACTTAGTTCCACTATATGTGCATGTGCCCTTCTGCGGACCAACTGAAGAATGGGGAGACATGCCTTCATCACTAGCAGAAACCTGAGCAGATATGTGGCCAAAGCCTACACACACCTGTTACATAACTGTACTGTCACGGTCAGGTGCACACCCTTTCTAGATGAAATGACAACTGCAGGGCTGGAAAAGGGGCCCCCAGCATTGGACCATATGTGTGTTATTGGCCATGCCCTCTCCCTCTATCAAATCTTTCCTTGTGTTAAGGTCAGTGGAGGACCTAGAGTAGGACACAGGACATGGAGAAAGTGTAATTATGGAAACAGTATCAAACATGTCTGTGTACTATAACCTACAGACTATAATAACCCATTACTGCAATACTGAATGGTGAAAAACACAAGAACAACATATCATACTTACACATAGATTACACATAGATTGGGCAACTGATGCTGCATTGTGTGAGTGCCCTGTAAGGAAATGTATGTCATCGCAACAGCCACATATGCAAGCCATCAATGCAAAATGCACACTGGTAAGTAACACATTATCTGATCTCTCATCATCTCGGAATTCAATATATATCCCTGTGGAAACTGCATCTGTAATACACATGACATGGAGTTTTATTTACACATCATACTGCCAGTCATTGGATAGTCAGAATATTACATATGTATCATACCTTCGTGTCTGAGGACAACAAAGTCAATGCTCCCTATAGGTATTTTGTGGTTCGTGGGAGGGAAGAAACTCTTCATTATCAAGTGGTGTGGGTTGTGATGGACCACCTCCAATGGTATCCTGGCTATGCATGCATTGTCTCACACAGCTGATGGCATATGAAATGATCTTGGCAGAACTGCATCTATAAGCCTTCACTGTCTTGCCATGACAACCCACAGTATTGCCTTGTGAGCTATGCCTTCACAGGTCTGATACTTCCAGTGCACATACCCTTCTGTCAATAACATTATGGCCATGATTTCTTACTGTGTCAAGTAGCACCTCATTTTCCTTTGTTGTAAAGGTATCAAATCTGTGGCATGTCCTGCTCATCTGAAAAACATGTTATATACAATGCCTTTGATTATGATGTGCAATTTGTTGCAAAAATTAATGTGCGAGCATACTTATATATACTTATGTAACAACATAAACAACAAGGAACATACATGTCATGATGAAAGGATGATAGTGATTGAAACAACAAATATAAATTCATATTTGCTTACACTTCCTGCAAAGGAAAACATATGTATTACTCAAAAAAGGAAAGGGCATGTACAGTATTACTCAGCAGTACATTAGCATACAGGAGGGTATAGAACAGTATAACTAACATACAGGTTTAATCATACAGCTTGACATATTGTAACACACACACACACACACACACACATATATATATATATATATATATATATATATATATATATATATATACAAACACAAACACACACACACATATATATATATATATATATATATATATATATATATATATATATATATATATATATATATATATATATATATACACACACATATATATATATATATATATATATATATATATATATATATATATATATATATATATATATATATATATAGTACATGGACTTGACGACACTACCAATACACATACCATTATACAAGGTAAGTAATATCAATAACAAGATTATACTGCTGCAGGTAGCTAGACATTGCTATTAAACATGTATATATATATCTGTATATATATATATATATATATATATATATATATATATATATATATATATATATATATATATATATATTACATATACATACATACATTTGCAGGCAAGTAACAGGTATTCAGTGGCACCCAAAAGATGCCAGCAAATTCCAGCTGTGGCTGTCAAAAAACAACACAGATATACTGCCAAAAAACACAAACATCCACAACCAAAGACAAATGTATTACATACTAAAAAGCACACCGTATAACTTGGCAGTGTAATACTTAACAGTACAAAGATACAAGCAAATACATTTCCATTCAGAGTCAGCAAAGAGGTACAAATAACTTTATGTGGCTTTGTGCATATCCAAGGACAGACACCAAAGCAATATATTGGTAAAACAAACCATTCACAGTATGTCTGTGGAGACATGAAAAGAAAAACAAGGAAGACTAATAACAAACACAGTGTCTAAATTCTCGCCAGCCTCAACACTGGACTACTAAACAAGTTAGAAACAACTTATAACAGGATTGCCAGATTTGCTGCCCAAAATTCTTACAAGTCCCATCACTGTCTCTCACTAAAAGAACTAAATTGGCTAGAATTACCTAACCTGTTTCGGTATGATCAGTTTCTGATTATTCATTCCATTCTCTACAAACCCTCTTTCTGTCCAACTATCTCATGTCTAATCTCTCATTACCTACCCACTAGATTACTCTGCAGTTCTGAACAAGGCCTACTAAAAATCTACAAAACAAGGATCAAAATGGGTCACTCAGTCTATAGCTTTAACCCTTCCAAGGCCTGGAATAGCCTACCACTAGATATAAGATCCATTGAACATCCCAATCAATTCAAAATTGCTACAAAAAATACCTTCATGAAAAATGGACTTGCCAATGTAATTATCCCCCGTAAACAATCCCCTATAACCTTTTACTTTTCTCTCTTCCTTCCCTTCAATAAACAAACCTACTACTTTATCTTCTCCTCTTGGTACATCACTGTGCAAACATAACTACTAAAGTATTTCAGCTATGTAACTATTGCACTATTGTGTATATAATATGTAATTATGAATGTATCCCTCTGATGAATGTATGTCTATGTATTTCACGTGCCACAGTTTAATGTAGGACACTGTAATGCAATAATGTGTGGTACTGATGAATGTAATGTGTGGCACTGTAATTCAGTACTCTGTGGTACTGATGAATGTAATGTGTGGCACTGTAATGCAGTAATCTGTAGTACTGATGAATGTATATCTATATGTTTTTAATATGTAAAATTTCTATTTTCTGTTGGAGCTTTTCTCCTCGGGCCTCCTCAGAAAATGGGCATTTGTAGCCCAGTCGGACAAACCCGGTCAACAAATACAAAATACATAAATAATAAAAGTTAACATCAATAAATCTTCTCTGTAACAAAAGTAACAAACAAGTCCAGTATTTACTTATCCAGCAGCCAAACTTCCTTGTGCAAAGATTTCTGTAGTTCTCATCTGCTGTAAACCATCACTTAAATATGATTTATGCCGATAAGTATTAATGAGACTTTTTATTGACATTGAATGTTAAGGATTCACATTAGAATGGGATGGCATACACTGGTCAGTGGACAACGGAAGATATCAGCTCAAGTGCACAAGCATCCAGGATAGTTTCTTATACAAATATGCATAATGTGTGTATGTGGTGGATATGCAAATGTCATACCTAACTACAAAGACACAGAATTAAAAATTGGCTAATTTGTGCCATTCAAGGATGACATTCCACTCTATCTGTTCAAACCTGAGTACCACACACCCATTATTGGGAAGATGTAAACTGTGAGATAGCGCTGATGAATTTCTATGCTGAACTGGACCCAATGTGAGACCCTGCACATGCTTCATATCTATGCTGAGTATGAAGCATGGATTTGGGATCCAGCATGAGACTTGGCTATGATCTCTCTTTAAGAAAGCATCATCAAGCACCTATGACACCATGGGAAGATTTACCAGACTGCCATTCAAGTGAGGTACCAGTACAATTACCTGCAGCAATGGCTTCCATATAAAATGGATGAGCAGATGGGTGAAGTGCGATGAACTCTGCTGGAGGACTACAGTAATGATAGTTGTTCTCTTCATAACTCATAGGTTCATAGGTTCATAGGTTAGTACTAGGCTATCAGCCATAACAATTCCCTGGATATTTCTTCCCACAGTAATTACTTCTGTCTAGCAGATCCCCGGGGTGAATTTCCTATCTCCCATCCAATCATCAACTCCTCAGTCATCTACATAAGGTGTAGGCCTGTAAGCCACATGTTAAATGTTTATATGAATAGTTATACATAATGAAACCAGACGTACCTGCTGCACTTATTGTATCAGAATGCATAGCTCAGACGAATAAGGTACAAAATGGTGTATAGATGTGTAGGTGTCAGTTACATGTACATAAGTCTTGCCTATGCTTTTACTGATTGAGTATAACAGAATTACAGTGGACATTTGGAACTGCTTTACTAATTTGCATAAAGGTATATGCATATTAAACTTGTTATCTAAATGATAGCTGGACATGTGTTTTATAATGTTAGCATGCATTGTGGGCCACAAAAACTCTGCAAGTGTGATGCAGTTTGGTTTGCATGCACGCTCTGCATACACATCTGCAGATATAATGCATATAAGTCATATTCCTCTAGATAACAGATATAGTATGTTATCTCATTATTTGCTGTATACTACACATCCTAACATCTCTGTCCTTAGCATAAAATGACAAAATGTATGCCTGTAAACCAAGTATTCAATGTTCAACAACATTTAAGCTTGATGTACATCACAATTGCCTATTGTGTTTATTGAAATGGCAATAAATGGTTCAGGTAAATAAATAAAAAATGCTGTATAAATGTTTGTGTGCCACGTACATGGAAAAAAATGACTGCCTAAGTGTTTAACATAAGATCCACATTAACACAGTAGTAGGACAGCTTACAGCAGCCAATTTAATATCCAGTTTCCTCACTCCAGAAGCCAGATGCTCTATAGCCATCAGTGTACTCAGTGTACTCAGGACCAAATACAGACTGCCCTGTATTGTTGCAAACTGATCTGCTAATACCACATTATTACAGACAACTGAGAATAAAATAAATTTGATCAGCCTAGCTAACAATAGGTAACCACTGCACTACAATAAAAAATAGTAGGTGGTATACAGTTTCAGCAAAAAATGAGCTGCTGTTTAACATCCTTACAAGCTCCTTAGCACTTAATACTGTTCACCTTTAAAGATTAAATTATGTAATATAAATGCTTAGAAATATCAGTGGCACTCACTTAGCCAGACCCCATTACACATTAGCCACTACTTAAAAAGTCATCTCTAAAAGTATACCTTCCAGTTAAACCATACCCCAGAAGTAATAAGAGACGTCAACAAACTTAATGGATTGAAATTACAACTAAAAACTATCTGCAAAAAAAAAAAATCAACATTCAAGTAATTGATTCAGAGATGTGGGCTAGAAAGCACGTGTAAAGTTAAGAAGAATTATGTATTCCATTTACTGACTCAATGCTAATTTAGCTCTTACATACCATAGTCATTGAAATGCTTCCTTGGAAATGAAGTGTAGGTTTATTTTCTCTACCAGTAATGAACTATACTACCTGCAAATTAAAAAGGATTTGTTCCTAAATGAAAATGTAATACTCTATTATGTCTACAACTACCTTACTACCTGTGCCAATGTAAATTTGTCTGTAAAGAGTTTTACATTCTGCTGTATGCTTAGTTGAATTGTCTGGCTTCTCTGGCCCACACCATGACTGAAAAAGGTCCTTGAATCAGTTCACCTACCTGCTTAATAAATAAATAAATTGGTGACTGTAATGTTATATGTGCTGCATAATTGACACCTACAGCCTGTGTATATGGATATTTCACTAATTTGCAATGCCACATTGGTTAACTGCTCTAAAGAAATCTTACTGTACAATAACTTTTGGATGCATACCTGCAGCAAGGCAAGCAGCGTAGTCACAACAATACATGTGCATTATTAGTAATGTGCATTCGCAGCAATGAGAAAAGTGCTGTAAAACTTTAGTGAGGGAGACATACATGCAGTAAAGTATCTGTAAATTGATTGTAAATATTTTTGTAAGGCTTAACAAAATGTACATTTCTTTTTTTTCTTTTTTTTTCACAGCTGAGCATGGCCCATTTGATTATCTGGAGACTGTACATTGCAGGCAGAGAGGAAGTGTTTCTTTTGACTATTCTATTAATAGTTTATACCAAATAAAATATTCCTACATGGACCCATAGGCTTCTATACACGGCATGCATCTACTTATGCACAGTACATTTCTGCATGCAGTTGGCTGAAGTCAGGTTTACATGCGTCCAGATGTCAACTATGACTATTAAAATGTTTATTGTAACACTGCAGAATGGCATTATTCCTCTGTGTGCAACTGTGTGTAACAAATGTTCGTGGTAGGGAAAGACTCAACATGCTCCTGACCATGGGAAACTGTCTTTGTGGTGTTGCAACACTGACAGTCATACAGATAAATGTGACATAGCAAACCAGGCTATACACATCACAGGCCAGCATAGACGTACACATTCCCATGCATGACTTCTGTGATCAGTTACAACCTATTACAGGGTCTTTCTTCTGTGACCTAGGTTTGGAGTACAAGACAAAACAGGCATTAATGTATGGTACCCTCCCTGAAAACATCATGTTATATACATTGTACCATTCTGGCTGATAATTTTAGAAATGTTCAGTAAGGTTATGCATGCTTAAGTAATTTTAGTGCTTATCTGGTTGCATCAGTGACAGTAACATTCAGTATCACATTGCAGTGTGCACCATACATGACATATAGTTCCATGCATGGTTTCACATCGCAGTGTACACCATATGTGACATATAGTTACATGTATGGTTTTCCAGTCATGCTTATGAAAGTGTGTTATATGGACATCCCTGAGCATACCAGTGAAGTCACACATGACCAGACCGGTAACAAAATGTATGCATATAGACTACTCATTGTGAGAAAGTACCACTCATGTACTCACATGGATATGTGGTGTGGGTTATATATGTATGTATGTATGTTGATTGTGATCTCATTATGATGACTTGTATGCAGATTCCCATAATTCAATGTTCTTCTTATTCAAAAACCCTTTTAAGGCATTCATTTGAATTATCTTGTAAACACTATGGAAGATTGATCTCTGCAACAAACATCATCAGTCTTATTATCACTTGCTATGTTTCCATGTTGTAGCATTCTCTGTCATTATCAAAACCACAAAATGAGCCTACATACATTTATAGCAGAATAAATTGTCTGTGTTGTGCATTTAAAATGTACCTGATGTAGCTTGTTTCTGTGTGTGTGTGTGTGTGTGTGTGTGTGTGTGTGTGTGTGTGTGTGTGTGTGTGTGTGTGTGTGTGTGTGTGTGTCTGTGTGTGTGTGTGTGTGTGTGTGTGTGTGTGTGTGTGTGTGTGTGTGTGTGTGTGTGTGTGTGTGCATGCCTGTATGTGCATGCACCTAGTCTGTTGTATGACATCTTGTAGACAGGAATTGCCTTGTATTTTGTAAGTCTGTGTGTCTGCACACTGTTGTAGGCTACCCCATTAAAAACTTTACTAACATTGTGTAATGCTGATAGCATTTATGCATACATTTATTGCCTCTTTGACAATGTCATTGTTGTGGTATGCAGTTGTCTTTTTCCTGATGAGTACTTTGCCATATTGCCACAGACAGTAATTGCTGTAGCAGTGATACATGTGTAAGGAGTGTGTAAAATGATATACATACTGACACCTCACTTGTATTTATGATGTCTTGTGTGGAGTGTTTGGTGCTGAGTACATACATGAATCATTAGTTGTCATGGGGGTATAAATTAAGTTGCCTGACAGGAAACATGGGTTCATGTAAGAATTGCTTATATAATGTCTATCTGTATTTGTTGTGCAGGATGGTTACTGAAGTATGCAGTCTGATCTCTTGTGCTGATTTACATATACTTTAGATTTATTATTCATTACACATATGTCCAAAAAGCTGTGAAGTATGTGACAGTGTTATCTTCTGCTCAACACATTGTCAGATAACAACATGTCAAATGTGATGTATCTTAAGCAGATTTTTCTAACACACTGTGCTCATTTACAGCAATTGACATTGTGGTCAGCACATGTGAAACAGTCCATGGCTGACAAAGACACTCAGCGCTCACACACACTGCAGTTTGTGTGTTAAGTATGCAGGTATTGTATAGGCTGCACAGTGTGCTCTTTTATTTCCATTCTTTCTCCAGTGTGTTGAGCAATCTGTTTTTGGAATACTTCTTTGTATACATAGGTGCATGTCCACCATGTAAATGGCAAGGTAATAGTGCAGTACAGTGTACTGCATAAGTATGACATGGAACTCAGTATGGCCAAGTATCTGTGGTAGGAAAATGTTCCACATTGATGTTTAACTAATGTGGTGCTTATATGTACTTCATTTTGTCCATCTACAAACATGTGATACATAAATGTAAACAGCTAATACCATAAACAAATCTGATTATCATAGCTTGTTAGTAGTGTATGCAGAGATGTGACATGATAATGAACCATAAAAATGAGCCTTGGCAGGTAGTCACTTGATGGTGTTAACCATTTATATGGTACATTCAGTGACACAAATATGTGTCATAATATACATTGTCTGTAATGTACAAATATGCATTCACTAGCAGTATATGTACACAGGTACAGTATATAGTGCATGTATGTTGTATGAAATACCATACTGCCATTCCATGTTGTGGTCAACTTTCTATACGTGTATGTTATTGTGACCATCTACATCCCTAATTGACGTTTTCTACCTTTGATGGATGTATGTTGTATATTGTATGTGCAGGGAAAGGCATAAACTGTATTCAGCCATATATGCAGGCATTGCTGGGATGAAGAGCCCAAGTATAATTTTTTTTTTACCCCTTTTTGATATGTTTCCATATGCTGTGTGTACAGTAACACATGGCACATCATGTTGATTTTCACACAGTGTATGTCACCCCCTAAATTCTACTTCATCTGTGTGCACCCAAACAAAATTCTGGCACCACTTAATCTTGTTATGTGCAACATACTTTTATGTTTTCACCTTTTGTGTTCATAGGATCACAAGGAGGCTACTAGGCTAATGGCCCTGGGGTCCTTACAAGCCTAGCCAAGAGTTTATCCCCAGAAAGAAACCTCAGTTAGCACCTGTTGCCCCTGTCAATGAGGAACAAAAATGGCGACTCACCATAGATCATTATGAGGCTAACTGTCTTTGTCGGCCATTTTAAGCATAGTTACCCTATGTGAGAAACAAATGCTGCACCTTGTGTCTGTAAGGTAAACATCTTAACCATTATGCATTTAACATATCTGCCTTTGCATGCACCTGTTTAAAAGTGACTCACAATATTATACAAACACAAAGCTAAACACACAACACATGTGTGAGGTGTTAAGGAACAAGCAAGGTTGTACTATACTGACATATTCTTGTTATGCATCTTATTCATATCACTCAGCTGTCCAGATTTTTCCAGACTGTCTATATTTTTGACTCATATTTTTGGTCCACACCTTGTGAAATTTGTAATCTTCTAACAACTTACTGAGTAACTAAATAATAAGGCATTTGAGTTTAAGGCTTCATTTATTTCAGAAAATGCACATTAATGCAAATACTGTTATTCTACCACCTTTCTAAGTTTACAAATTTATAGGAGAAACATTTAAAATCTGTTCCTATTTTTGGCATTGTTTGTAAGAGCAACATATAAAATCTGTCCCTATTTTTGGGCCTTTGTCCCCCACCCCATACGTTTTGGCTCTGTCCAGATTTCCGGTGCTGTGAGGTTGAACGGTATGATCCTATTTTTGCTTTGCATCATGTCTTACAGACGAATCACACAAGGAATTCCTCTGTGTTGATCTCCAGTGCTGAGGATGACCTCTGCAAGGATCCTGGAAATGAGCTTGATAGGACCCAGCTATTCCTGTATCATCATGTCCAGCAACACTGCATGCAGCCCATGCTATCAATCCAGACAGACCCGATGATATTCCACTCACACTGGGTGACTGCTGCAGAGTGAGATGTTGTAGGTTAACTGAGATATAGCAGTGTCAGTAACACACCAGTTAGCATACTCACCTTTGGTGCTGGAAGACTAGATGGATGTGGTTCTATTTCCACTGCAGGTGAATAGATTGTTGACACTGCAGTGCAACATAAGGAGGGTACTGCACTCCTGAGTTTGTCATGCTTCGAATAAGATGTTAAACTTAGGTTCTATCTGCTTAGCTCACTGGTAGCTCAGGTGTATATAAAAGATCCCACAACATTTACTGAAAAGAATAGGGAAAGTTCCCTGATATCCTGGTCAAATTCCCCCAAGTAGTAGAAGTATCACTTCAGGTTTCCCCTGAAAAGAAACCACTAGGCTTCTGGGAATAAAACCTTTTGGCCTTCTAGCACCAAAGGCAAGTGCGCTACCTCTCACAACACTGATGCATAACTATTGCAGTTATTGTGGTAAGAGTGCACTACTTCACTTGTATTGCACACAGTTAGATTTGCAGCTGAGATTCTGCATAGTGTTCCACAACATGCTCATTGCTGTGTTGTGCTTGACTTGTGTTGTTACTGATATGCCTCTGTATGTGTAACCACATCATGGTCCTGTTTGTGTGATGTTTCTTTGCACAGCCATGAACAGAATTTTCACAGATAAAGGTATCCTTCTAACACATTTACATGTGCACCGTGTATATTCTGTATGCATGTGTGCTATGCATTGCACCACTGTAACACATGTATGCATCATTTATATTGTTTCCATGTGTCTCTTTATTGCCGGTGTTGGCAACTGAACAGGAAAACAGAACCACACATCCTAGATCATGTGATATGTGTCAGCCTTGTATTATGTTTACATGAGTATACATACACTTACAGTACTTATTGCATACACACACACACACACACACACACACACACACACACACACACACACACACACACACACACACATATATATATATATATATATATATATATATATATATATATATGCATTACATAATGTGATAAGATCTCTGTGCTGTCACTTCATTGTAGACACATGTAGATTGCTCATCCCAGGATATAGTTAGGTTACCCTAAGTGTCCTCACCTTACCCATTGCCATGTGCATGACTCTGCTTTTATAGCACTTGCATTCATGGGGCTGTCACGCACAGTCATGCAGTGTAATGCTATATGTAATACTGGAAACCTTATCTACATATACAGATAGGTCCTTACCAAGTAAGTACTTTCAATGCATGATAGAGCTCTCCATACACACACAACTGTGCATATTATGCCACATGAGAAGACGTGTATCAATACATATGTGATTTACCACTCTTGCTTACGTGTTTGGTAGTGTACGTTTAGTCTTGAGAAACGCCAACAGAGTCTGTTGTTCTAATACCATATGATACCTGTAGTATCTCTATAATATATTGCCATATACTCCATTTATATAGTAAAATATAATTCTGTGAGTATGTGTCTATCCATGCCATTTCACAGTCCTTTATTTTCTACTACCATAGATAGAGTTTATAAGTTTGTAAGGTTCACTGAGAACAGTGGGATGCACACACATAGACACACACACACACACACACACACACACACACACACACACACACACACACACACACACACTCCCTCCTTCCATGTGTGTTATCCTGCATACCCATTATCTCTTCTTCATTCCTGCCTCCCTCATTGCTTGGGTGTGTGTATTTCAGGTATTCCTCATGCATGTTGCACCTGCCCACATTCTGTTGGATAAATGATAATTGCAATGCCAATGATGTGGTTTACTGTGTCACATGACAAAATTTATATTTTTAATGTACTGAGCTTGAGCTATACAGTGACATCTGAGAATATTGGTCTTTCTGCAAGATTAGTTTAATTACACACTGACCATAATTTACTGTGTCCCCATCTTTCTGTGTTTTATATCAAAGCATATACACATTTCTTTATATTGTTCTGCTGTACTTGTTCTATCATACTTTAGATATGTAGATGATATACTTTAGATATTTACATCTTGGGGAAGTTGCAGGAGAATAAAAGAAGGAAACTAAAAAGGGATCAGGAAACCTATGAGAACGGGTCTCCCTATCCACCACCGCCATCATTGAATAATAATAATAGAGTTAGTGCCAATTCCACAAATTTTTCACCTAATGACAATTCAGTAGCCTCTGTCAATAATGGTACTACTTCTAATAATACCCCTGAAGTTAGACGTAGTGAACGCATCGCTAACAGACAAGAGAAACCACCTTCTGAAAATAATAACAATAGTTATAATAGAAATAATAGGAAGGGGGATTTTTTTGGTTCCCCGAGGCTCAATCAGGGGAGACCACAGGGTCAGAATCAGAAACAAGGACAGTGGAAGAGGAAGAAGAACAACAAGAGGAAATGTTAAATATTCCTTTACCCCTGGATGTGACAAACAAACCAGATATTTTAGTTAACCCTACAGGGGATTTCAAAATTTTTAATTATTCAACTTTTACACCTGACATGGTTTTGATTAACACCTTAGCTAAAGGTCTCACCTTTGTGCCCACAAATAATTGTAGAGTTGATCGAACACTATTCGATTTAAAAATCTTTACAAGGAAATTAAATTTGAATATACTATTCAGTAACCAGAATAGCATCAGTAGTGATTTGAGAATAGCAAGTGTTTTTAACCCTATTTTACATCCCAGCCTTACTTTTTTCAAAAAAGTTTGTGAAAATGACATTAGGAATATGATTAAAACACCCGCTAAATCAGTAAGTGTTAATTTAACACAAGAAGAAAAAGGTGTTTTGGGTGAACTCAAATTTGCCAACATCAGAATCATGAAACCAGATAAGGGAGGGGGTCTGGTTTTCATGGATAAAGATGATTATATTGTGAACATGGGCGAATTATTGGACACTGAATCTTATACAGAAGTATCTTTAAATGAAATGAATGGAACACACCGCAAGATGTCTGGATTTATTAGGGATTTATTTATAGAGGGTCGCATTGATATGGACACCTTTAAATATTTAGAAATATCTTTTCCTATCACACCATGCATGTTTGGATTGCCCAAAATTCATAAAAATATTCATAAACCTCCCTTCCGGCCAATCATTGATTGCCGTCAGTCCATTACTTTTGGTTGTGTAAAATTTGTTGACTTAAAACTCAAAGAAGTTCTGGGAAGTGAACATCAAATCTGTAAAGATTCTTGGGCCTTTTTGAAGGTCATTAATGAAATACCCTTTGATAGTAGTGTTAATTTTTTGACTATAGATGTCTGTGATTTATACACTTCTATACCCCAGGATATCAGGTGTGACTGGGTTAGGGACTTGTTATTGGAAAAACAAATTAATTCTCAAGAAATTGATAATATTATATATTTGCTTGATTTAGTCTTGAAAAATAACTATTTTCTTTTTAATAATAGATTATTTTTGCAAAAAACTGAGGGTAATGGCCTTTTGGGAGAAACATTTTTTATTCACCAATCCTACATTCATCCAAAATGCTGTCTGGTATACCAGATATTTGGATGATATTTTTATCCTATGGAAAGGTGATAAGATTTCAGCTGGGAAACTTATTGAGGCAGTGGAATTGAATACTGACTTTTTGAAATTCACTTGGGAACATAATACTGAGAGTATTTCTTTTCTGGATGTCTCTTTAAGGAAGGATTTGACTGTGAATTGTGTAACTTCAAAAATTTTTAGAAAACCAACATATTCAAATTCCTTCCTACATTTTTGGAGTTGTCACCCCTACCATCAAGCATCCAGAATGACCACCTTGGATTATGACTTTTATGAAGAATGCGAAAACCTCAAAAGAATGTTTACTAAGAGGGAATATCTGAGTAATCTTTTGAGTAGTTTGATATATGAAGTCACTAATAACAGATTGAATGGTGATTTTAGTCCTATTTTATGTATCAACAAACAGAATCCTAGTGTAGATTCCAATATGGAAAACTTGATAGGACATTTTCCATCGGTAGCTTGTATACCATTCAAAAATAATAAAGATAAAGTTAATTTGGAATATTCATCTTCCAACTTTATTACTACCTTCTCTCAAGATGTGGGTAACTTGAGACATATATTACAGAAAAATTGATGTTTTTTACTCGAAGATGTGAATAGTAATAAATTTATTGCACCAGAACCAAAATTTACTTTCAGAAGGGGTACTAACCTGAAAGAAATCTTGGAGCAAGGGAGCACCTACCATCGTAGACCACATTGTGGCATGTTCAAATGCAAAAACTGCTCCTGGTGCAGATATATTAAAACTACTAATTCTATAACAGTAGGGAAACAGAGGATTTACATTAAACATAAGTTTAACTGTAACTCTAAGGGAGTTATTTATTTAGGATTATGTGCCCTTTGTACATCATTTTATGTGGGCAAAACGGATAGATGCTTCAAGAATAGAGTACATGAACACATTTATGCTATTCAAAAACAAAATTTATGTAATGCTTTGGCCAGGCATGTTGTTCAAAACCCTGGGCATAATTTTCAATTTGTTATTATTGACCAAGTTCATGTAACTGGACGGGGAGGCCCTATTAGCCTGAAATTAGAAGAAAAAGAAATCTTATGGCAACTTGGACTACATGCAACCTCCCCACCAGGCATTAATGAAATGATTTCTATTAAAAGTTTACTGAAATTGAAAGCACTATATAGATAAGGTATTTTATTGTTACACTATCTATTGAATTTAGTCTAAAATATGCTTTAAACATTGTATACAATTTTATTGGAGGTATATTTAAATTTTATATATAATCTTTTATACTGGTCACTTTGCGATTACAGCTATATCTATGCTTATTGTAAGTAGGCTCTTTAAAAAGATTTTTGTATTTATTTAAATAATTAATTGATTAATTAAGTGATGACATCAGAATGAATGGGTGTATATAATGAATATTTTATGATGGTTTTTTATCTGAAGAAGTTTACAATTTGCTAGTAAACGAAAGCGCTAATCTACTACTCCAGTTGCCAGTGTGGTTTGTCTTCTTTTGAATTTTTACATAATATACATATTTTATAGGAAGCTGGCACAGATAATGTGCTTGAGTTTGTAAGCTGTATCAGTTCTACGACAAAAGTTCTAGAATCTACATACATTATAGAACTAGATAGTTGTTACTATTTGGATGTAGAACTTTATAAGAACAAGTCTGATAAGAGTTATGAATCAAAAATTCACAGGAAATCTGCATACTCCAATTCATTCCTGCATTTTGACTGCCACCACCCATATTAGCAAAAGAAAAATCTAGTAAAAGGCCAAATGATATGCCTGTCAAGACTAATTACTAAAGATACAATTTTTATAATTGAATTGATAAACTTACAAAAATGTTTTTACAGAGAAGTTGAGCTCTTAAATTATTTGTGGATTTAGTAAATTACGTGTCTATCATTACTCTCGATACAAACCATTATTATGATTCCCCAATTCACATGTTAAAGCTAATAAAACAGACACTAAGCATAACATTACTATAATAACACTGTATGATAACAATAGCACACAATTAACATCAATACTAGTAAAAATTGGAAAAGTGTATTTGGGGTGTTTGATCTTACTATGAAACTTGGTGATGTGCCTAAACTGGTTTACAAGAAGGGAAGAATGCTGTAATATATTTGAAAGAAACAATAATAGAATTGCAACAAATGGAGGTACTTTTAAGAGCATTAAAAAATGTGGCAGATGCAGTCAATGTTAGTTTATTAATGGCTTATTAATGAGACAACTAACTTAGTAAAAGGGAATTAACCTAGGGTCCTAACTATACCAGCTAGGTTTGACTCCTATACCAGTGGGGTTATATTTGTGGTCACATGTTTATTATATTTTGCATTTTACATGGGTAAAACTGAAAAAAAATCTAAAAATAGGATTTATCAACACTTCTATGCATTAAAAAGAAATACCATACTATTGCATTGGTTAATAAGGGGAGGAAACTGGTCTGCTATGGTGAGTCCAGGGAAGTATACTGGCAGATATTATTAAACACTCCTCAGCCACCAGGTATAAATGATCAGATATCGTTGACCAGTATTTTGCATTTAAAAGCTGATGAAATAGGAGGTATAATATTTAATGTTTTTTTTTTAATTTTCAAGCTTGTTTATATATTTATATATATATATATATATATATATATATATATATATATATATATATATATATATATATATATATATATATATATCTTTTAAACTTTATACATTGTCTGATTAGGTGTATATTTATTAAATTAGTATATTTATTCTCTTAAATTAATATAATTACTGTGACTTGATCTTTTAATGTTGATGTCACTTTATGTATGTCTTAAGCTAATTTTCATTGGATGAAGTGGTTTAGTTAATGGTCTTGTTATCATTGTTTTTTATAGCTGATGAAGTTCTGGGTAAAATCAATAGGAATGAAGGTGCTCATTTTGAAATTCACTACTGGCTGGAGTTTTTTTTTTGAGTTTTCTTTGTTATGCATGTGGAATAATCATTATGTAAAGTTGAAGGAGGAGAGGGCTGTGAAGGAGGCTTATATCTGAGCATGTGTAGAGTTGAAGAAAAGGTGAGTTATGCCTTTGGTACACTGCACTGCACTGCACTGTAAAAATGCAAACTGCAAGAGGAGAGCTAAAGAAGAAAGCATGAGATATAGCATAAATAAGTATTGCACCTGCAAAGGGAATGTTTCAGTACAGGCATGAAGAAATATAATAGTCCAGGTCCCCTTCAATAAACACACATCACACCAAACGACATTTGATGACCGTTATTAAAATTCCCAAATCATAACTTCACTGACCAACTAATATTTTCATTTATTGATCATGGCATAAAGATCCATGTAACAGTTAACTAGGGGCAGCATGACCCTGCTCATCCTGACCAAGTAAGCAGAATTCTTACCCCCACTTCTTTACTTTACTTATTCTGCAGAATTCAACCACTCACTTGAATTCCCCAACTCATTGAAATAACTATCCAACAAAATAAGCAGCATCCTCACCTCCACTTACTTATTTATACTTGGCAAAGAGCATCCAACCGCTCACTTGCATATCCCAACTCATTGACATGAACCTCCAACACCAGAGGGGGGACAGAAGAGGGCCAAACTTGGCCCTCTTCTCTGCCTCCCAAAATACACCACACCATCCCCAATGCTCCAAACAGGGAGGGAGGGTGGGTAGCAAGTTCACACCAAAATGTGATATCTTACTCAGTTACAATCTCACATCACTTATTAAGCCCCTAACTACACTTACCTCTCTTCCTTCCAATCATCATGCATTCCTATTTTAACCTATCCTCCCTCCCCAACTAGCTCTTTCCCCTACTCTCTTGAAACCCATTACTATTTCAATCTAAACCCCCATCTGAAGATGTCCCTGGACAAATTGGTCTGTTACCAATTCTCATTTGTCCAGGTCCCCATCAATAAACACACATCACACCAAATGACACTTGATGACTTTATTAAAATTCCAAAAACATAACTTCATTGACCAACTAATATTTTAATTTATTAATCGCAGCATAAACATCCATATAGCAGTTAACTTAGGGCAGTGTGACCCCGCTCCCCCTGACCAAGCAAGCAGCATCCTTACCTCCACTCGCTTACTTTACTTATCAAGCAGTGACCAGCTACTGACTTGATTTTCCCAACTCATTGAAATAACCATCCAACCAAAAAAGCAGCATCCTCACTTCTACTTGTTTATTTATACTTGGCAAGCAGTGTCCGACCACTCTCTTGGATTTCCCAGTTTATTGAAATGAACCTTAAATACCAGAGAGGGAAGAAAAGAGGGACAAGCCTGGTCCTCTTCTCTGCCCACCAGCCTGACTAGGTTGTTGCCCCTCCTTCATTCTAAAACTTCTAACAAACCCTGCAGCAAACTTAACCATACCTAAAGGTCGAGCCAAAGTCATTTGGTGTACTGTATGCCATACCTTCTGAACCAAATGGATCCCTGTCATCAACCTCCCAGTGGCCTAACAAAGTTCACCAAAGCAACCAGTTGTCTAAATAACTGACTTAACTGATGAGCCCTCCCCCAAAGCCAAAATAACCACAATAGACCGTACAATACTCTTACCTTGAAATAACCTCTTTAAATCACCAATCCCCTGTTAACCTTCTAACTGTAACTCCAGAATTATTCCCACATCACAATCTTGCAAATGTTCCACAAAGACTGTAAGGGGCCACAATGCCAGCTGCAAACATGCAAGCCCAACTGTGTGATGCCCAGCTTAACTGCAGATCCCTTTAGACTCTCTAACAGATATAAGAATGGCCAAAATATATATTTTTTTATAAATGAATCCTCCCTCACTAAATCCAGTGGTCTACCAATGCACCCAAAATGAGTGAAAATCCTCTCCCAAAAACCAACACACCAAAAGCTGTGCACAGTACATGGCATGTATACAAACTGATTACATTTCCAATTATTATAGCTTGGCCAGTAATTCATCTTAATCATTCCCCTGAACTATAACACCAGCAAATCAGGTGTATCACCTACATCTACACCCCAAGTGACATGCTCTCTAGCTCTAGTATATGCCCTTGTGGCCTGCCAATGCAATTCTCCTGAAACAACTCAATCATGAACCATCCTGCTATGGCCCAACTTGACTGCTCATCAGTCTTACTCTGCCTCCCCCTCACTAGGCATGTTTTAGTGCTGCTCTTCCTGTAACTCCAATCACCCAGATTACATTTCCAAAATATACAACCCCTTACATACCTCTCAGCTTCTTAGGAAAAGAAATCTGGAAAAAGCATAAAGAAAAGTGGGACAAAGCCCAAAATAGGAATAATTTCAAATATTGCTGTCGCAAACTTAGAAAGACAGAACAAGATTGCAGTAGCATGAATTTACTGAAGGGAATTTTCTAACTCTAAATTTTAATGATTTGACAGTAATTGTCAGAAAACCAAAATTTTAAGAAAAATGGCCCAAAATATAAGGACAAAATTTGTACATTCTAGGAAAACTGTACAGTGGAAGTATGCTTCTTTACCCGAGTCCCCCATGAACTAGTTCCTGAAAACTCACCTACAATGCACAGCAATGAAGTACTCTGGCAGCATATCATACCTGAAAAGTAAATCTACCACAATAATGTGCCCCTGATTAATGTGCTGACTGCTTAGAAACCCCTAAACACCTGCATGACGTTAAGCACTCCCGAAATTCACTACTTCCTAATGACAATCCTGACTAGAACCCTAGTCACAGCACTCAGAATTAACCTTAACCCCCCCACCCATGTTACCTGTGCAGCTAGTAAAGAATTAAAACATGGCTTACTTCTGGAAAACTCCAAAAGCATCCCTTGCTTAAGTCCTCTAGCTCCCACATAGACAACAAAGCAACCTGTTCCCAAAATATCCCAAAAACACCTGCATACCTACAATGCTTCCTGAAACCCTACCTACAAAATTCACCTAAAGCATAAATGAAATGGTCCTTGTGCTATTCTCTCTAAAACCCTAACCTGGTATGTAACATTACCAATACCTACTTAAGGGACAGATTTATCACCCCAAAGACACCACACCTTAGGAACAAACTCCAGCATCCTGTCACACAGAACATATCACTGGCCCTCTACCAACACAGTAAACTGGATGGGTAACTGTAAATGCATCCCAATAGTTCCACCCATCCAAATGCAAGGGTTGAACTTGGCTGGCTTGTAAGAGTCCAGTAACCGGTAGCCTAATAACTTCCTATGCTCCTACAATTGTTGTGACTCAACTCCACCTGTAGGAACCCCACACTCCCCATAAAAAATCTTCAGTGTTTTACCCTACCCCCAACCTACCTCTACCTCACTTGCCCCCACACTACCTGAAATGCAGTACTCTGATGTGCCTTAATGAAGCCAAATAAGTAGGATTACCTGTGACGTCATTGTGCTCCATTCCAGCCACCAGAGCATCCACCCCAGCAAAGTACATTACCTTGCAACTCCGTTCCCCTCAGGCCAATGACCACTGATCATTCTGCACACTGCTCTTTGTGGCCTCATTATGCACCGCACTAGCAACTGGACATCCACTGCAACAGTTTCCATCACCTTTCAGTCCTCCTTCATTCTGGCCATCAACCGAGGTCCACTCTGTGCCTCACCACTTACAAAATAAGGAAAAAGTGTAAATTCGTAGCACACACATAACCAATGGTTCTTAATGAAACCATTAAGCCCTGACAAAAACCTACCCTGTTGATTAACTGCCCAGTCACTACACTTGCCTACAACCCCACTCCTGAATAGAATGAAACTTTGACAGCTTCCCCTTTGTGCTGCTTTGTTCTACAAGCATCCCTAATACAACATGCATCCAGCAGTGTTAGTTAAGATGCCTAAAGTATGGGAGAAAACAGGTAAACAGGCAAAGATGGTCTTTCCAAACCCGCAACAGACCATTGCAATGTCACCTGTATTAAGGTAGCTGCCACCCTTAGTGCACCAGCTGAGCAAACCCTTCTCCTATGAATGTAACTGCCTCCCTTAGTACATGACCTGAGCTGACCCCTTGCACCCCTTATGTCATTGTATAGTAACTACAAACCTCCAATCATTCTAGTGATTTTCCAGAAAGACAGACATTCCATGAGGAAGAGATCCACTGGTACCACATTTCATTCAGACCACCACCAGACTTGCTCACTGAACAAATCAACCCTCTGGCCAGACTATATAATGTAAACCCACTAAATGGAAAATAGACACTTTTATGATTATTATTATTATTATTATTTTACTCTTGTTCCTGATGCCTATACCTATCAATGTCTTAGCCACAGAATCCCAGAATTTCAGGTACAGTCAATGTATAAGATTGCCACTACAAATGATGTACTTATACCTATCAATGCCTTACCCATGGAATCAGGCATGATCGGAGTAATGCTGACTCCCCCCCTGTCTTCCACTTTTCCACCCATCACTACCCCTAGCCAGGGACAGCTAAGAGAAAGCATGTCTGTGAAGCAGGTAAAGGTTGAGCTACAGTGCCCCCCATGCCTGCTACATATGGTAGTGTCACTGGTGGTGAGGAAAAAGCGAGGCAAGGTGTGAGCTATGCTATATATATATATATATATATATATATATATATATATATATATATATATATATATATATATATATATATATATATATATATATATATATATATATATATATATATATATATATATATATATATATATATATATATATATATATATATATATATATATATATATATATATATATATATATATATATATATATATATATATTTTTTTTTTCCCCTCAACATCTCCCTCCCCCTTTTATGACTGCTGCAAAAGCTTCCTCCTCCCCTCCCCTGCAAAGGCAGCACAACATCCCCAAACATTAACCACACCTGCACAGCCAGCGTCTGTTACTACACCATCTCGCAACCCACGAACACACCCAACTCCACAGACATCTTAACCACACCAAAAAGACAACATGCTCATCCAATACAGAGATCCTACTCCACACTTCCAAACTGCCACACCGCAAACCCACAACACCCTTGACCATAAGCTTCAGGCCGTACCACTTGAGCTCCAAGGAGAAGTAATGACTTAACGCACACAAGTGTAACTTTTGAACCAGAATAAAACAAGGTGTGAAACCAAAGGTTAGTCTAACCAGTCCCTCTTCAAAATATGAACACACCCTTAAATTATATGAGTTCACCTCAGCAACCCTTCCCCACCAATTGCCAAATCTCCTCCAGGCCTCTGACTGTCACAGCTTCTCCCAGACTCTCCTGTAATTCCCTCAATGCTTCCAAATCGGTCCTGCCTCCACAAAGTTTGCCACTTCATTACTATTAAAATACAACCAAACAGACATGAAGTGATCACATACTCTCAACCTTTTAGAGCAAGAAATCTGGACAAAGCCTTAAATAAAAGTAGGACAAAGCCCCCCCCCCCAAAAAAAAAATAGGAACACTTTTTAAATACTACTCATACAAACTTAAGAGAGTTGATAAAAATTGTTAGAATAATAAGTTTTGCATTATCCTGAATTTTCTGAATGGTGTGAAGTCTGAAACTCAAATGTCTGTCAAACTCAAGTCTGACATTATTTTCTAATTTCAGTCTTTAATGATTTGACACTAATTCCTAGAAATCAAATTTTTCTGAAAAAATGACCAAAACATGAGGAAAAATCTGGACATTCTGCGAAAAATCTGTACAGTTGAGAGGTATGAGTGATCAAGCTGTAAACAGCCAATCACTACCCTTTCCCACTTGACAATCGAAAGTTGGGACCTCAACCCTCCCCCCTTCCATAAAGCATTATACATTTATAATTTTCCCTGCATCAAGCACTTTACATTTACTTTCTATATTTTTTATCTAATTAAATTCTGACCCCTTGGCTGCCCGAGTTCAGATGCAGCGATTGCACTTGCACCTCACCACTCACACACACCTCTCGTACTGCATGCATCTAACAAAAAATGCTCAGACACTCAGCCCTTTAACATCCGCATACTGAAGCGGAGTGGACATACATCTGAAAGCAAAACCCTTCAATATACACAGTATCATGGCAGCCAACGAGTAAGGACCAAATGAAACTTGTGCATCCAAATGACATTTCACCTTCTAGAGGATATGTGGTGTTGTATGATAACTGCTCCCCCTCTAGAGGATATGTGGTGTTGTATGCTAACTGCTCCCCCTCTAGAGGATATGTGGTGTTGTATGCTAACTGCTCCCCCTCTAGAGGATATGTGGTGTTGTATGCTAACTGCTCCCCCTCTAGAGGATATGTGGTGTTGTATGCTAACTGCTCCCCCTCTAGAGGATATGTGGTGTTGTATGCTAACTGCTCCCCCTCTAGAGGATATGTGGTGTTGTATGCTAACTGCTCCCCCTCTAGAGGATATGTGGTGTTGTATGCTAACTGCTCCCCCTCTAGAGGATATGTGGTGTTGTATGCTAACTGCTCCCCCTCTAGAGGATATGTGGTGTTGTATGCTAACTGCTCCTCCTCTAGAGGATATGTGGTGTTGTATGCTAACTGCTCCCCCTCTAATACACTCACAGGATGAAAAGAGAACATAAAAGAACATAACTAAGCAAGACAATACAGTAGAATTTCAACACTGTTCTCTAACTGCTCGAGAATGCATCAAATCAACTGCAAAAGTCCCCGCTTCCTAAATCTTAGCCCCCCTTTTTTGTCATTGGGGGTAAGGGCACGAATAAAAATACCTTCTCACAACCAAAACATAAGGGAATTCTGACTCAAACAGGGAACTAATAAAATGGTAACCATTAAGCAAAATGAGGGATAAAGGTGGACAGTAGAACAACTCCTAACCACCATGTATCACTGGAAGAGGCCAACTCCAAGATAAAAGCTGTCAGTGTATACAGAAAGCATGCAGAAATACCCCATTTCTCTACATGAATGCCAAACTCCTGCCCCCCCCCCCCCCTCCAAATGATCATAGAAAAAACAAATGTTTGCAACTCAGGGAATCAACCATACTTAGAGCAATGAAAAATGTATATAAATATATATATATATATATATATATATATATATATATATATATATATATATATATATATATATATATATATATATATATATATATATATATGTTCATATGTAGGTACTAGGCTATCGGCCTAAGGGCTTAAGTAAGCCTAGCCAACAAGGTTCCTGGCTTACACCACTCAAGGAAGTTAATTTCGTCTGCCCCTGTCGAGCAGAGCCACAGAAGTGATCCCCGGGGTGTATTTCCTATTTCCCATCCACTAATCAAGATTTTTCTTGAAGAGTGCTAATGAGGAGCTTTGCTTGACATAGATGAGAAGCTTGATCCAGAGTTTAGGAAGTCTCTGGGACAGAAATCTCTCCCTCCAGCATGTCCTGTTTATTATGGTGACAAGGTTTAGGTCCCTAGAGGATATAGCTCTGAGGGATTGGGATTTCTTTAGGTGTAGCATGTCCCACAGCTCTGGGTTTAGCATATCTTTATATGTTAGGCAGAGATCTCCTTGGAGTAGGTGATATGCTACAGAGTAAAGCTGGAGTTTTTTGAGACGGTCAGTGTAGGGCATCTGTTTGAGGCCAGTAATCCTCTTTGTGAGGTACTTCTCTGGCCTTTCCAGATGCTGCAGATGTCTTGTGAGATACATTCCAAAAGGGACATTGTACTCTATAATGGGTCTAATGAGTGCTGAGTAGAGGGGAACAGTGACCTCTTTGTTCCTGGATGAAAACCCTTTTGTGATGAGGTGTGCCACATAGAAGGATTTCCTGACTACTGCAGTGATGTGATTATCAAAGGAGAGACTACTGTCCACCTAGGTCCCAAGGTGTCATCTCTTATCGCACATTTGGCATTAAGTAGACTGCCATTTATGTGGTAGTTCATAGGTACAGAGTTTTTACCAAAGGGGATGACAATGCACTTTTTGGCATTGAGCTTGAGGCCATGCCTCTGACACCAGGCATCTGTCTCACTGAGGCCCTTCTGTAGGATGTCCATATAATTTGGGGACTTGACTATGGCTCCTAGTTTGCAGTCATCTGTGAACTTCATTAGCCAGAGGCCTTCAGTGTTAGCCTGTACTTCAGAGAAGAAGATACCAAACAGGAGAGGTCCCAGGACTGAACCCTGTGGTACTCCATTTGTCATTGGTTTGAAGTCAGATTTGGAGTCTGCAGCTTTTACAGTGTGGGTTCTGTCAGTGAACTAGTTGGCAACCCATCTTGTAAAGTAGGGATTTATACCTAGTTTAGTGAGTTTAGCTATAATTCCAGAATGGGGGATGGTGTCGAAAGCCTTGGCAAGGTCAAGATAGGCTGTGTGAACCACCTTACCCTTGTCTGCGGCTTTGGTGACTGCCTTAAAGAAGTCGATCAGGTTCAGAAGGCATGATCTGCCTTTCACAAACCCGAACTGGGTGGGGTCAAGAGTTTGAAGGTTAATGTGATTGGATTCACTTGGGTAACAATTTGTATAAAAAAGGGAGAGTGTGGTATGCTGTGTGTTTTTTGCTGAGGAAGTTGCATGGTTGACGAAAAACGCGGTGAACAAGTAAAGCGTTTATTTGCTATTGTGTCTGTTTAATAAAGTCATAGTTCATAGTATTGGAGGCTCCAAGTGCTTCATTCTGCTACTTATTGGTGAAGTTATTCCTGAGGCACTTTTTTCTCACTTCTGTCTAGGTTACCCAATGTCTTTGTTTATGAGTTCCATGATGATACGTTCCATAGCCTTGCAGACCAGGCTCTTCAGGCTAATAGGGCATTAGTTCACAGGATCAGTGGTGGCTCCCCCTTTGTGGACTGGGATAACTGTTGCTGTGCACCATTCAGTGGGCACAAAGCCTGACTTGAGACTATAATTGAACATGGTGCTTATGTGGGGAGCCAGTTCATTTTGAAGTTCATGTAAAACGCAGCCTGGGATGTTGTCCGGTCCCATGGATGCTGTCTTTTTGGTTTTAGAGAGTGCGGATTTTACCTACATAGATGTTATTACAGGGACTCTGCATTCTTCCTGTATAGATATGGGCCCTTTAGGGGGTGAGAGGGAGTAAAGTTAGCACTGAACCTATCTGCCAGGATGTTGGCATTATCAGTTTGTTCTGTAATTTTCATGCCATTGTGCTGTAACTCAGAGCAGATCTGGGAATTACTATTGATATTCTTGACATAGCTATAGAATGCTTTGTGGTTGCCCTTAGAATCAGTTGTGATTTTGTTTT
The DNA here is from genome assembly GCF_019279795.1 of Protopterus annectens. NCBI lineage: Eukaryota > Metazoa > Chordata > Ceratodontiformes > Protopteridae > Protopterus > Protopterus annectens. The sequence goes on from NC_056742.1 coordinate 473,843,131, forward strand.
CATAGCTAGCTTTGTAGGATCTTATAAGGGATCTCAGCTTCTTACTGAGGCTGACCATGGAGCTCCTCCACTCATGGGATTTTACTCTCTTTTGCAACAGTTTCTTCCTTCTGTTGTAGAGTTTGTTTATGGCAGGGGACCAACAGATTGGCTTCCTTTTTTTGGAGGATAGCGTCTTGGTTCTGTTTGGGATATAGCACGATCCATGCACTCATGTAAGTGCTTACAGAGTGCATTTGTGAAGGATTCAGCAGTCGTAACTGTACTGTACATCTTCATGGGTGTCATGAAGTTCGCCACTTCTATCTTAAGAAGCATGAAGTTGGCTTTGGAGAAATCGTTTTACCATAATTTCCTTAATGATGGGTGGAGGCGGGATGGAGATATCTAGGGTGATTAGCTTATGGTCGGATCTGACCAATGAGGAGTTGACTTTAGGTGTGGAACACCGGTTACTCATGTTGATAATGACTAGGTCTAGGAGAGTGTTGCCCCTGGTAAGGGTGTGGATAAGTTGATCGAGGGCATTGGAATTTATGAATTCCAGAAAGCTTTGAGCGCAAGAGTTTGTCCATGAGTAGTTTTCACAGTTAATGGTGGGGTAGTTGAAATCACCCATTATTAGGGTGTTTGGTTGAACCCTAATATTTTCCAGTATATCAAGAAAAGAGGAGTGGGAATCCTGGGGCATGGTGGGGGATCTGTAACACCTACAATTTGGATTGCAGTTTTACCCAGAGTTAGTTGCACTTGGATAATCTTGGATGCATTATGCTGCGCAAGTAGCCTGGAGGTGTGGATATCCTTAATGAATATGGACACATCTCCGCCATTGGTGTTCTGGTCCAGGCTAGCTGGCCGAAAAGTGTGGTATGAGTTATAGCCTGGTAATGCAGGGGTGCTCTCTGGAACCTTGAACCAGGCCTCAGTCACTGCACAGATATCGATGTTCTCCATTTGAAGGAGTGCCTTGAGAGAGTGCATTTTGAGATTTAGACTTCGAGCATTGAGTAGCATTACCCTCAGTTTTTGCTTGCCTGTTCCTGTTATGGTGATGAATTTGTCATTTGAACTTTGCCTAAAAAAGGCACTATAGGGGCAGCAAGACCCTTAGCCAGTATCCGGAATACCAGGGACGACAGGTGCAGGCCATCTCTGGCAAAGCTTCGTGGTCTGTCGACCATGTCATTCCAGGCAGACAGATACTGGATCCTCTTAGAATGACACCAGAAGCTTAGCCAATTGTTGAAGTCAATCATTTTGTCTGTGTACTGCGGTATCATTCTGGGCGATGGCAGGATGCTACTCAGGGCTCGGGTCATACCTGCCTGGGCTACAAAATCAGATGTTCACTATAATTTTTGCGAAAAGCAAAAAAAATGCCGTTCGCAACACCGAATCACAACAACGAATGTCAACATCCACACAAGGGCACAATGTCGATTCTTGCTGATTGAATTCAACAGATTCAACATTGTCTCTGAAAAGATCAGGTGATGTCCATATAGCAGCTCATGTAAATGAATCTCCTATACCACACATCACGTTTTTGTGTGGAGGTCTGAACCCCCACAACCCCTGCTAACTATATATTCCAACTCTGAGATTGCACTGCAGTGAAGAAAGGATTGAGTTTTCAAGCCTCACTGTACCATGTTCTCTGTACACTACTTCGAGTTCATATCAGTGACTGCACAGTGCATTCACTGATATAAACTTTTGAACACAGATATGTTCAGCATGATGGAAATTCAAACATCTATTTTTCGAATTTCCATCTGCGGAGCATCTGCGTTCACAAAAATGATAGTAAACTATATATATATATATATATATATACACACACACACACACACACACACACACACACACACACACACACACACACACACACACACACGCACACACACACACACACACACGCACGCACACACACACACACACACATATATATATATATATATATATATATATATATATATATATATATATATATATATATATATATATATATATCTCAAGAGATATATATATATATATATATATATATATATATATATATATATATATATGGGTCTACATTGACCCATCAAAATTACAGTTAATCAAACCACACTTACCCATTCCCAGTTCTTTGAAACTTCACTTATCTGAAAGCATGGACTGCTGAAATCCTTTCCCTGTGAAAGGAATCACTTGGCCATCATGGTGAACTTTGCCCTTTCTGCAATGAAGTGCAATCTCAGAGTTGGAATATTTAAGTGGGGGGGTGTGAGGGCAAAGCTCCCCACTTTGGTTGGTTTAGTTTTGGTCCATGTAGGTTATTTTCTCGTTGAGGTGAAGTGGTTCCTTTCATAGGGAAAGGATTCTGGCAGTCTGTGCTTTTACATACATAACATTTCGAAGAAGTGGGAATGGGTAAGTGAGTTTTGATTAACTATAATTTCAATGGATAGAAGTAGATCCATATATATATATATATATATATATATATATATATATATATATATAAGTACCCACCACCCACCTCCCCCTCAAAAAAAAATATTAACCCAGTTTCACCATCTTAAGAAAATTTAGCCAAGGCCTACCTGTTCCAAACTACTTACAGGTCATCATGGACGTGATGCTTGGAGTAGCAAGTGCATGCCAAAATGTGATATCTTACCCAGTTACACTCTCACAAAACTTATTAAACCCCTCCCTACACTTACCTCACTTCCTCCCAATCATCCTACATTCCTATTTAACCCCCCTCCCCAAACTAGCTCCTTCCGTTACCCTTTTAAAACCCATTACTATTTCAGTCTAAACCCTCATCTGAAGGGATCTCTGGACAAAATGGCCTATTACCAAACCTCACTTACAGTGACAATATAGTAGGGTGCAAAAATGAATTGCCTGAGGTAATTGCATGGAAACTTTTTTTGATGTTATTTCAAACAAACAAAAGGAAAGACAGGGCAAGGGTCGCTAATCGAAAGCTTGGCAGATCTATCTTGTAATAGTCAATTAGACTTGAAAGGCATCTTTTTTATTACTGTTTTCTGTTTATGCGATGTGAATCAAACAACTGCTTTCACCAACAGCTTGTACAGCTAAAGACTAATACATGGTCAGTAATGTATATGATACTACAGAAATTGCAGGACTGGAATCGGATTGGCTTTTATTACTTACCTGTCATGCTGCAAGAATGTTCCTATTTCTATTTTGGTATAATTTGTCTAAAAAATGTACAATTTGCAGTTGTACAGTGGTTTTAAACTTTTGCAAAGCACCTTTATTAAGGATATAAATATTTTGCAAAAATTGTTCTTGTAAAAGAGAATGCTCATAAATCTTCCTTTCTGTATTCCGCTGACTAGTTTGTGCAGTAACTGCTTTTATCTTGCACTGCAATGTATGCATTGTGGCTTAAATTCCAAAAAAAACATGAGTGTAACTGCTACTGAACTATGTCATGTGTGATGTAATGTGTTAAAGAGAATTACTGTTTCTAGCCAATTTTGTATTTATATCTCACCATAGATAATAACATTCATATCACCTGCTTATTAGGCACATTGCATCATCTTTATTTTATTTGCCATTATTCATGGAACTAAGAGTTGTGACAGTCATATATCATAAGAATCATGCATCTGTATTAGACATGAGATCTTGTACAATGTGGTTAGCACTGTATGTCTCACTGTTAAATACGTTTCCCTAGAAACCAAATGCTTTTCTGTTGCAGCTTACATTGTGTCACTTAACTATATTTTTCTTTAAGGATAAACTAATTTATAGCATTACACATTTCTTTCAAATCCTGATTTTACTTCATTCTAAAACATTGTATTGTATACTTTACTTTCTTAAAGGCTGCGAGTATCACTGGAAAGGAAGAGGGGAAACAAAATGTCAAGAAATGTCGGACATCACTTATGGCATAATGACCTTCACTTGAAATAGAGATTTGGTAAAACCAGAGAGAGTTGTCTATTCCAAAAAACAGAACGTACAAGATAACAAAACTAACAGCCATCTTTGCTGCCTGTTTTTCTGCCGTGGTTGCTTGGTTACGGTCCGAGCTCCTCTTTCCTTTCATCTGCTTTCTGTGTCTGTGCAGAATCAAGAGTATGTAAACGCTGGCCAAAGTCATTAAAATAACAAATGATACATCTCGAATAAACAAGGTAAAACCATAAATCTGAAATATTAATCTATTAGGATAGACTACATATAGGTACCCTAGTCTGAACATGGGTCTTGTATCTGTAACATTGATGCTGACAACAGCATAAAGGGCTGAATTGATGCTGGTTAGCAGACAAAACAAACATACGCAAAAGATGGAACATTCCATATATTTCTGAAACCACATTTTCAAGCGACCCCATAGCGAATGAGTAGAAAGCAAAGTCACAAACTGGAAGCAGCTTAACAAACATGTTAGACCAATAGACATCAGTCTGGTAGCTCTTTGAAAAAAGCCATTAAATTGACATTGAAGGTCTGTATAGAAATATTTCACTCCAAACACATACAAGGAATGAGGAAGCCCTAAGGTCAGCAGGAGCACAAGGTGTGACAGAGCCAGGTTAAGAAGTATGATTTCTGATGGCATAATCTTTCCTTGCAGAGCAATACATGTATAGGAAATCAGAACCAGCGTGTTACCACAAAGACCCACAAATGTTATCAAGGAGAAAACAATTCCTCTAATGATGTCTTCAATTTCCATGCCTGTGAAAAGTTTAATAAATTTGCTAAGTATAGCATACTACATATAAATAACATTTTGAACTGATTTTGGAGTAGTACATAATGTCTTTACAATGCAGGAGAAACACACTGGTTTTCATGTACCTATGATACCAGAATGACTGAAGTAATGGACTTATTACAAATGAAATTCTTTGCTGTTCACCTCATTACACAATATACTTACTTTTAAATAAGAAAAAAGTGGTGCGCACAGTGACACCATGACTATCATTGCTGCTAAATAATGTTTGCATCTCTATTTCAGGTCCCTGCCAAATTCCATCTACATAGATTTTGCGTGCCCTTTTGTGTGCATGTGTGTGTCTGTGTGCATGTGTGTGTCTGTGTGTATGTGTGTGTGTGTGTGTGTGTGTGTGTGTGTGTGTGTGTGTGTGTGTGTGTGTGTGCGTGTGTGTGTGGGTGTATGGAGTGTGGTTTACTAGGTGCTCTACTTTCCTCCAACATCTCCAAACCATGCCACTGGTGATCTGACAATCTTCCTAATCGCCCATAGTTATGATTGCCAGGCGTCAGTGAATGTGTCTGCATATGTGTGTGTCTTAATGTAAGTTAATTGAAATTAAATGGCACACTATCCATTACATTGCACTCACCAAATGAAAAGAAGAAAAATGAATGAATGAAAAGAAAGCTGCATTATTTAAAACAGTCACAATCTTAAATGTTAAGGATCTGAGTAAGGAATACAAATTGCACAGCTGATACAACAACTGACAAAAAATAACAATTGCCCTAAATGAATATGACAGTTTCTTGTCTGGTGTCAACCAATATATCAAGGTATACTCAGTAAAAAGACGTAGTCAGCATAAAAGCAGAATTACTGCTAACTCTTAAATGCATATAATTTTGCTAGCACTCTAACTGAACTTTACACCAGAAATGCCATAACATGTCATTTTTAGAGATAATTATATTTCAGCAGTTATTGCATTCAGTAGACCCCTATCCTACATTGTATTAATCAACAGTAATTCTCAAATAATTTCTTCACTAACCTGATTAGCATTGTTAAGCACTAATATATTGTGTCCAGTTTGTTCATGCAGAATTATACAAACTGTCATTCATGATATATTCACTGTCATGACCAAACCTCATACTATACAGAACAGAGCCATCAGAAGAAGTATAACTTCTGGTGCCACTGAAACTGAGTTCCGGATGGACATGGAGGTATAAAGGATGTTCAGTATTTGGCTAGTCTGCAGGAACATTGGATGGATTGGCACAAATGATAACAGTGATGTCACTTTTGGAGAGGAACATACAACACAGGATAATTAATCAGCACAAGAAAGAGCTGCATAATGTTTAGACATGCATTTCTATAGGAAGATGCAGTTAGTAGAATTTGGTATACATTGGAAGGGGATGCCATTCATGTGGAGTGCGACTACCTATATAGATGATAAATATCGAAAAAAGGTGTTGACCCTTTCTTTGAGTGTAGCCTGCCCAGGGGGAAGGAACAATTAATTTTTCTATTCACACTCTAATTTTTGGTGATGAACTGCCTCTGGTGTAATTCTGCCAAAAAGCTGCTTTTTTTTTCGTTTATACTAACTGTTGTAGCCTTTAGAAAGGTTGGTGTGAGCTCTGAAAAGAGGTGTTTTATTTTGTCCTTTTTACTTTTTAATTTTTTTTCATTTCATTTCATGTTATTTTATATTATATTAGCTGTAGCCATTAATTGCCCCAGTATTCTGTCCTTTTTAGCTCTCAAAAGAGCCGTTGTCTGTTAGGTTCCCTGGTTATTCACTTTGCAAGGGGCTGTTCTGTAAGGGAGCCCACAAAACAAATGTATAATAACACAACAGCTCTTTTCAGAGCTTAAGGCACAAAAGATTGTGGCCACTTGTGGCCACAGCAGCTCTTATTAGGGCTCAACATCACAAGATCTCTACCCAAAAGGATCAGAGCAACAAAACCAGTCGGATCACAAAAAAAAATAAAAGCGCAACAAAGACAAGAAGGTGCTAAAAGAAATGAAAACAAAAAATAAAAAAGTAAAAAGGACAAAATAAAACAGCTCTTTTCAGAGCTCACACCAGCCTTTCTAAAGGCTACAACAGTTAGTATAAATGAAAAAAGAGCAGCTTTTTGGCAGAATTACACTGGAGGCAGTTCATCACCAAAAATTAGAGTACCTATATAGATGATGGAAAGTTATGTGTGTCCTGAGACAGAGAGAGAGAGAGAGAGAGAGAGAGAGAGAGAGAGAGATTATATACTTTTTCCTGGTCATGTTGCTACAGTGGACACTTTGACTTCATTTCCCTTACAACTCTGTGTGACTACAGATTTTACACTCCCCATTCTATGTTCTCAGTCTAAAAAGTAAAATAAAACATAGGGTAATTGCAAGTTTATAAAAGTAAATTATCATGATATTAGCAATTACATTAGGGTGGGTGGGAAAACAAAGCTTTAAAAGTTCTATACTCAGCCTTGAAGAGGCCTGAAGCAGCACTGTAGCTATCTATTAATAGAGAGAATGTATATATTTTAAATTGTTCATCTTTTATATTATTGCTGCATATATATACAGCGGATATAAAAAGTGTACACACCCCTGTTAAAATGCTAGGTTTTTGTGATTAAAAAAATGAGGCCACAATAAATAATTTCAAAACTGTTCCCACCTTTAATATGACCTATAACCTGTACAATTGAAATGAAAAACAAATCTGTTAGTGAAATAAAATATAAAAAATAAAAAACATACAATAAGCTTGTCGCATAAGTGTGCACACCCTTAAACCAATACATTGTTGAAGCACCTTTTGATTTAATTACAGCATTCAGTCTTCTTGGGTAGGAGTCTATCAGCATGGCACATCTAGACTTGACAATATTTGCCCACTCTTCTTTACAAAAGTGCTTCAAATCTGTCAGATTTCAAGGGCATCTCTTGTGCACAGCCCTCTTCAGGTCACACCACAAATTTTCTATTGGATTTAGGCTGGGCCATTCCAAACCTTTAACTTTCTTCTGGTGAAGCCATTCTTTTTTTTGATTTGGATGTATACCTGGAGTCATTGCCATGGTGAAATTCTTTTTCATTTTAGCTTTCTAGCAGACACCTGAAGGTTTCGGGCCAAAAGTGACTGGTATTTGGAACTGTTCATAATTCCCTCCACCTTGACTAAAGCCCGTGTTCCAGCTGAAGAAATTATGATACTGCCACCACCATGCTTCACCGTGGGAATGGTGTTCTTCTGGTGATTGTTTTGCGCCAAATGTACCTTTTGAAATTGTGGCCAAAAAGTTCAACCTTGGTCTCATTAGACCTTAACACATTGTCCCACATGCTTTTGGAAGACTTAGTGTATTATTTTGCAAATTGCAGCCAGGCCTGGGTGTTTTTCTGTATAAGAAAAGGCTTCTGTCTTGCAACCCTAGCCCATAGTCCTGACATATGGATAATACAGGAGATTGTTGTCACATGTAGTACACAAACAGTACTTGCCAGAAATTCCTGCAGCTCCTTCAGTGCTGATGTAGGTCTCTTGGCAGCCTCCCTGACCAGTTTTTGTCTTGTCTTTTCATCAATTTTGGAGGGACGTCCAGTTCTTTACAACGTCACTGTTGTCCCATATTTTCTCCACTTTTTGATGACTGTCTTCACTGTGTTACATGGTATATCCAATGCTGTGGAAACTTTTTTGTACCCTTCTCCTGACTGATACCTTTCAACAATGACATCCCTTTGATGCTTTGTAAGCTCTCTGCGAACCATGGCTTTTGCTGTGGCAGGCAACTGAGTAAATGTCAGGAAACTCCTACTAGGACAGCTGAACTTTATTTGGGGTTAATCAGAGATCTGTTTAATTGATGGCAGGTGTGTACCCAAGAAGACTGAATGCTGTAATTAAATCAAAAGGTGCTTCAACAAAGTATTAGTTTAAAAATGTACAAACTTATGCAACCAGCTTATTGTATTTTTTTATTTTTTATATTTTTCCCCCTAACAGATTTGTTTGTTTTTCAATTGAATTGTACAGGATATAGGTCACATTAAAGGTGGGAAAAGTTTTGAAATGATTTATTGTGGTCTCATTTTTTATATCACAAAAACCTAGCAATTTAACAGGGGTGTGTACACTTTTTATATCGACTGTACATATAGGGTCAAAGAGATCACTTTAACATACTTTCACTCCTATAAAATAAAAATATACTCCTAGCTACTGGAAGCTAACATGTTATTTTTTTTTCCTTTATCTGTAGCACAGTCATATATTATCCACATTCCCAAGAAAAAATCCAGACCACCTAGTAGAAAAAATAGAAAAAACAAACTTCTTTCAATGTAAAAGAAAATCTCATTCATTAGCTGTCTTCCATTATAATATCTGAAAAGGTACTTATAAGTTCATGTGAGGGAGGAATACTGTCATATACAGTTTTACATGATGAAGTGGTAATACTTAAACCTTTCAATCTCTTAGTAGAAGAATAATGGGGGGGGGGGCTCAAAGGCTCAAAATCAGGGACAGAGTTTAAATGTTACACTTATAAGCTTATAAAGTTGATAGGATAACAGGTTTTGCATTAGCATGCATTCTCTGAAGGGTATGAAGTCTAAAACTCATGTTTTGTCATTATTTAGCGACTGCAATATCCTAAATAGTTTGTCAGAAAACTTCAAATTTTGTGACGGACAGACGACAATATGAGGCAAAAATCTGGACATTCTGTGAAATTCTGGAGTTTTGAGAGCTAGGCTAATAACAAGGGGTTACTTCAAGAAAACTAAGATTGGTGGTAGCCATATGTCGTGTGATGCCTTGCAGTCAGCCATTCAGTTTGTAGTAAAGTAGTATAGTATCAGAATGTCTCCATAAGTGCCTCTTACCGTGGTTATCCTCACAATTAATAACAACTTTAAGTTACATATATGCAACAGTGTAAGAATAACATTGGCTTTATCATGTTTTCATTTGATTTGACATCAGGTCCTCTAATTTTAGCTTTTTTTTGAAGCCTGTTTATGTTTTGTCATACACATACATGTATAGTCAAAACAGGGTAAAAGTTCTAAAATGTAATGAAAGAAAATACTGAATACTTTGTTTCCATTTTATTTTCACATTTAACAAAATATGTTAATTAAAGTTATAAAAGTATTGTTTTCACATTTATTTTGTGTTCAAATTACTGGACCACTCCACTGCTTCTGTAGCATTTACTTCAAGTTTTGGCTCAAAATGATTTCTTTAAGTCTCCAACAGATTTAAACCTCAAAGGAAATGTGTATGAAAACTGGAGGATGATGGTTCAGTGTTGAGCTGGATGCCAGTTTGAACAAACTTGCAGATAAACCAGACAACATTTGATATGCAGTGAATATATACTAGTGTATCTACTGGAAATGGAGAAAATGTGTGGCATGTAAAAGTGCCGGGCAGTAGTTATAAATATGGTTCAACATGGTTACTGGCAGAACTTTTATTGCCAAAGATCTTCACGTCAATTGTTTTAATGTATAGCAGACTTGATAGGAGAAATAATCAGTAGGAAATAAGCATTTGACATTAAAGTAAGGAATATGTCAGATACATAGGAAGGATCAGGAGACATGAGACCAAGACTTAGGGACTTCAAACAATCTAATGGCAGGATTAGGTGATATGGGAGAGAGAAGAAAATGTGTAGCTATATCATAGGGTCAAAGATAATTGAGAGTGTTTTGGATGGAATGGAAAGAAATGAAAGGACAGAGTGAGGAAGTGCTAAGTAAGATAAATATTTGGACTGGAAAAGTTGTCAGAGCCATGTAAATGTTTAGTGACATCAAGTAACATTATCTTTACTGGTTAGATGAGATTTAGTAGCTATATTAAAGCTTTTCTTGAAATTAAAATTACACCTGTTATGAGGAAATTTATTCCATCATTTTGCCATGTGGGTACAACAGTATGAGTCTCCTTGTCTGTTGATAGATGGTTTGGCTTAAGTACCTAACCCAAGAATGTCCAACTAGATCAGGTAAGCCAGTGAAGATACCATTTCTGGTAAGTATGACCATACTTTTAAGCACAAGAAATCTGGGCAAAGCAAAAAATAATGGGGAAGGAGGCAAAGGCCCAAATCCATCCTCCATAACCCCTTTTTCCTATTTTGCACATGGGGTCAGGGTGTCACTTTCAACAGTGGCAATCATGCTGAGCCAAGGTATACACCACTGGGTGGCTAGCCCTGCCGTGATAGTTCATCCATGCCATTCACTCCTACAGCCAAATTAGGGTGTCTAATACATCTACTGCATGTCTTTGGAATGTGCGAAGAAACTGCAGCACCGGGAGGAAACCCACATGACCAGAGGGAGAACATGCAGACTCTGCACAGAAGGCACCCCAGCTGAGAATCAAACCTGAGAACCTCTTTCAGTGAAGTGACAACGTTAACTGCTGCACCACAGTGGCCACCACTAAAGTGCAAAGTCATAGACAAATTTTAAATATTGCTCTTATAAACTTAGAAAGTTGCTAGAATAATACATTTTGCATTGGCATACATTTTTTTGAAGGTTACAATGTTAGAAACTTAAATATATGACATTATTTAGTGTCTTCAATCATCAATAATTTGTCAGAGCATCACTAACTTTATGAGGCATAGATCAAAAATCTAGACTTTCTCTAAAAATCTGGAAAGTTGTTAAGTATGGGTAAGACTCAGATGTAATTTTGAAGCCTTGTCATTAGAAATGTTATGCATGATAGCATGTTTATTCCATTTTTATGGAGAATCCAGATGGTGAGTCATTTGGTTTATTGGTAAGTGACTTAACTTGTACTGTTGAAGAATCAATTAAGTATAGTGGTCTAAAGATTGAAGGACATTAAAAGTATAGGGGTACATGAGCCATTTTTAATGCAATAACTTACAGAGTTAGGGAATTTGATCCAGATATGCTTGTTTAAGGCCTTACATAATAACAGATGGAAGGAACATCAGCAGCAAAGCGTGTATTCATATCCCTGGCTACCTGAAGTTTGTTTTTAGTGGCTGTGAAAATAATAGTCATAAACAGAAAGCATGCAGAAGGTTAAGCAGCATTAAGGTGTTAAGTTTAGATTATATTAGACCCTTTGACATGCAATTTCTCAAGCTTTTTATTAATTTTTGAAATGGCTAACTTCAAAACTGAGTTTATCATCCAAAATGACACTAAGATACTTGGCAGATTTCATTGCTTTCATGGTTGAATTCATATATACACATATATAAAACACTGGAGTTACTTCAAATAGCAACAAGCACCAACCCAAAATTCCACCAACGTATTCATCAACACACACACACACACACACACACACACACACACACACACACACACACACACACACACACACACACACACAAAATGTTTATACACCTTGAATACATCGGCAACAAAAGGAAATACTGCCAGCCCAGCTAGATGAAATTTTGTAAATAATTCTATGTCATTTGTGAATATTGATATGATTTATACAGAAGTTTATGTAAAGTACTGAGCTAAAATTTAACCACATCAGCCTTATTGGAATAGGACAGTAATGTACCTGCACGATTGTGACTGTTTAGATGTACATGTTTAATGGAAACTGGAAGATAGGAGGTTAAGTTGAAAAAAATTCAGAGAAAATAGTTGAAATTAAATTGTTTTATAACCACGTAATAAATGAGACGTTATCTCTCAGTTTCAGTGCAACAGGAGATATAATGTCTAGAACTAGTAGTTTTTTGTATTGTCTTAAGTGTGGAGAAATGTAAATTATTTTATGACTTCCACCATTTGCTAAAAGATCTGAGGGCTATGCATTTTTTGAAGGGAGTTGATAAATGCTGGTAGTTTCTGACAATGGGGGTTTAGCTTGGGAACTAAAGTTAGGTGACAAAAAGTGATGTCATCCAAACTAACCAAGCAGTAATATTTGATATTAATTTAAGAACTCTTTCAGAGAGATACTGTGCCATTTGTATCTTGTCTTTGACCTAGATACATCCACTCACCACTTCTGCCTGCATGTTGTTCTGTAAGTTTTTAGGGCATAGTAACTCTTCTAGATTCAGATAGGAATATAGTAAAGTATAGCTTAGATGTTTTCTTTATTTATTCGAGACTGTCCTGCAATGTTTTAAATATTTCCTGTAATTTTGAACTCTGATGTAACTGATTAATAAATGAGTATTGTCCTGTTCTTTTATTATTTATATATTTATATTATTAAATATATTTAAGCCTGTCATTGTGGCTGATATCTGTGATACATATTTAAGCTCTTAGAGTACTTGCATATCTGTTCGGTGACAATGTACAGGCCACTCCTAATAGCCTTGTCCTTAGTCAAATTACCACTTGGATTAATAGTAACATGACATAGTGGGATTGGCCACACTTTGCTAAGGGCCTTAAAGTGACTGATAAAGAGTGGCTGGCAGCAGTTGGAACTATCGTAAAGTCTTGGCACCAGGGGGCATAGCTAGTAAACCTGTGCCAGCCTTCCGTGTGTGTGTGTGTGTGTGTGTGTGTGTGTGTGTGTGTGTGTGTGTGTGTGTGTGTGTGTGTGTGTGTGTGTGTGTGTGTGTGTGTGTGTGTGTGTGTGTGAGGTACTTGGGCAGGGAACAAAAAGCTGGTTGGACACAGATGGTGCTGGCGGTTTTGGCTTGGCCACCCAGCTGAGATCTCAACCCTATAGCTGTGCCAATGGGGGAGTCTTATTAGGGATCTCGAGAAGTAGGGAGAAACCAGCCCCAGACTGACTGTGATCTCTGTGTGCTCTTAAGGGAAATTGCACTTTACTGTGTATGTACGTGTAAGCCTCACAGTGTGTACATCTCCCACTGTTGCCTGTGGTGAAGATTGAGGTTCCTTGATTACTGGGCCTTTGCTGGGGCATCACAACATACAGTACAGTGACTGTATTTCCCTGATTAAGGTATGGTATTACATATCACCCACCCCAGCTAACAGAGTGAACTGTGCGCGTCTGTGCTGCTGCTGCAGGTGTTCTGGTGAGTGTGCACTCCACTGTAACATTCAACATGAAATTTGGTAGTAAGTGTGACACAGAAATCCAGTGAGTCAGAAAGAGGGGAAGTAGTTGAAACCTCTTTTACATAATGACCACATCCAGGCACCTATGTTTGAATGATATAAGTATGATGGAAAGCAGTGATCCTCATCATTTGCTGAAATAATTCATAGAGCTGCAACATCTAAACCTGTAACAGTTGAATCGTCTAATCTTTGCTTAGAGGTACTGGATCCTACCTTCCATAAGGTAAGTGTACATTTTTTCAACTTCTCTTTTTTCAAGGCTTCCCTTAGCTGTATGTTTAATAAGTAGTTTTGGCATTACTTTTAAGGGTTAATGAATGGGTGGAGTGAGAGTGGTAGTACAAGGGTAATTGTTGTGATGAAAGATTGTTAAGCCGAATGGAAAACACACACAAGAGTAAGTAGTCAAACATGTGAGACATTCAGGCCAGCCTTATAATAGCACTTTTTGTCAAACCACCTGTCTGTTGTATAGCTTGTATGTATAACAAGTCTTTATAATAATGAGTGGAAACAATCATGCCTCCCAGAAAAGTGGAAATGTTAAGGCTGTTGAGTGTGGGGGATTTTTTTTTCTTGATAGTGGGAGAAATTTTGTCAATAATGTTATGTGCCTGAAATGAAGTAAAATGTCTGGAGAGACAAATATGGCTGCCAGACACACCATCAGCATGGTATGTGGTCAATGGAACAACAGTAGGGTAAGGGCTTACCTGGGTCACTCATGACCACCATGCTAATGCCACTATTTTTCATGATGCTTAAGATGTGCATGAAACAGAAAAACATTCGTGATTTTATTGAAAAATGAACCTATAAGACAAAGTTCTCAGAGGATTAGGTGTATGGCTGGTGGCTAGTTTGTCCAAGATGCTGCTGAGTAGGCCTACAAAGACCATGACTGAAAAGATCTTGGACTGAGTATTAATGCTGTTTGCAGCTGGTACTATGTGGTGAAATTATCTGTAATAGGGTCACAGACATTATTCATGCTGCAGAAAGAAGAAAGGGCTGGCTGCCTGGCACAGGAATATGGGTCAATAGATGGTACACCAGTGGTCAAGACACCTTTGATGGATATAGAAGAATTTATGGCTACTTTCAGAGGCGGTGACTCCTCTTCATGGTCCCTTCAGTGTAGTACTGGACCTTGGCACAGAGCTTTTAGTGCACCAAGAGTATCCACTGGGGATGTCCCAGGAATGTAGTGGTTTTCCACTGTAAAGTAGCCTTTATTTCCCTTGGCTCATTATTTGCTATCAAATTATTAAAGCTGTCTGCTTTAGATTATATAGGAACAACAGAAATTCCACCTGCATGCCTTTCGGCATAAGGTTCAGAGTTTAACAGTTTGACGTGAAAATGTCACTGTTACTACAGCTGACTTTGATGTGAGCTTCTGGTGGGGGGTTATGCTTAAGCAGGGCATTATACTTTACTGAGCTCAAAGATTATTCTCTACGGTGCACCACAAGGGTTGAATTGGACTGCTTGACACTGGAGGATATGTAACCTCTTATGATGATGGCAGTGATGAGCTATCATGGTCAGAGAGTGCAGTGTGTCTGTGTGCACCCACCAACACAGGAGGGACAGGATACTAAAGAGAATTGCAGTCAGGAAAGTATCGTACCTCCTACAGGACATGTGTCAGAATCTGCCAGTATCCCCATTTGGAGGACACACGGGAAGTGTTAGTCATGCTCAATGGCACATTGTTAATACCCACCCTCTAAAGTTGCTGTGTCAATGACTGTGACTCAACATATAGGCAAGCCATCATGTAGGCACAGGGTATTACCATCAAAGCTATTTCAGAGTAAGTAAGGATAATGTAGGATGTTTGAGATGACCTCTGGGAATGCATGTCTGTATGTGTGATTATTTTGACAGACTAATCAAATATTAGAACACGCCATGTCCTCTTATGCTTACCTGCTGTGTGGCAGAAAACATCCATGAAGCTGCTCCACTGGTACCATAATAAACAGTGATCATTGTTGCTATGGACAGAGTAGATTATACTCATGAAACATGAGTTCTTCTAATGTTAAATCTGTTGTGGACGTGTGTACAGTCAGCAGATTATGTTCGTGGGCTTATGGCAGTTGCTGTAGTGGCAGGTCTGGTAACAGATGTTATTAACAATCACACAGCACACCAATATCTACCCAAAGCCTCAGTATGACTATTGCAACTCCTGGTAGAGGCTGCTGTACAGGGGTGCTCAACCCTATGCATTCCACAGACATGTACAGTAGAGCAAGCTGCAGTGCTGCAACTACTGATGAAGATATGCCCCTACAGATGCATACTCACACCACCCCAGCCCCCAGTGCTTCATACATGCAGATATCGCATCACTCGTGTTCCTATTACTTGATTGAATGTTTAGGTTAATGAATACCTAAAGGTTGATATGGTAAGAGCGAAAGCAAAAAAACGTGAACAAATGATTTAATGCAGGGAAAGAATTCCCTTGCCGGTTATGCAGATTTTGCCCCTTTCCCCACTGTTGACCGATCTCGGTGTTGGTATATTTAGTTAGGAGGATGTAGCCCCCACATTGGGGGGTGTGGAGGGGTGAAAACCCCCCACTTTATTCTGGTTTAATGTTTTTTTGCTGACGAGGGAATTCATTCCCTACGTTAAATCAGCCGTTCACTGTTTTAATTTTTTGAAATTACTAGGTCGACATTTAGGTATTCACTAACCTAAACTTTTGATCGGTTAATATAGATGCCCCATCACTCTGCCCCCTCA
>NC_056742.1:474186228-474191228 GCF_019279795.1 Protopterus annectens
GATCATGTATGCCAGTATGAATAAAACAGCTCCATACTTTCTTACATTAATGGCCTTCTAACATCCTGTATTGGTACTGGGTACTGGTATCGGGTGTCAAGCTGAATTAATTAATAATGGAAAGAGCTCAAGTAAATACCCCTACATTTAGAGGAGGGGATATTATAAATTATACAGAGAGAAATGAGAATAATTGGATTATTCATTTACAAGCCCACATTTTTCCTGGGCTTAATAATAAGGTCCCTTTAAAACCTGTACTTAGAAATAGAAGACTGCATTTTAAGTGATCTCGAGTCTTAATTAATTTGTCATATATTTTTATGTTTAATGTATATAAGTATTTTTATTTTATAATATTTTTATAACATTTTCAAAATGAAACTATTTGTCTTTATTATTATGATCAATTAATTGCCTTAGAATTCCAATGTTTTGGTTTTAAGTGTATATATATTATCATAATTCAGTGGTATCTTGTGATTTGTTAATTCACTATGAGGTCGTTCTTAATTCAGCTTTTACTTCTATATATAAGGAATTCTTTTTGTATTATTTTGTAATGGTTTGACAACGCTATTTTAGCAAAAGCACTCACCTGTTCTCTCTGTTTTGTCAATTAAAGCATTTTTATTGAAGGAATCTCATGGATATTGCTTCATTGCCTTTTGGAAATTTGTTCGGTCTGAAGAGACATCTGAGTTTCATTTTTTATGGTCTGAAGAGACATTAAGTAGTCTATTTCTGTGACTACTTCTAGTATTAACTAGTTGGACTTGAGCTCTTTCCATTATTAACTAATTCAGCTCAACGCCCGTTCTGAACATTGGTTATATGTTATACGACTTTGTTTTTTATTCTTTATTTGCTCAGAATCGAGTTTTTTACATGGTAGTGCTGATTACTTCTTTTATTCTACTATTTTGTGCTATTTACCACGTAAATACTATGGCTGCCCATGCTGATAATGTCATTGAACTGCCGTACGATCCAAGCAAAGCTGAAAGGGTTAAACCCTCCCAATCCAGGTTCCTGGAGTGCATAAATGGTGACGTCAATCTGTTGCTCTGTTGCGAATCCGTCCCTATGCACCAAGACCAGCCATTGAGCAACGCTGAGTATGAAGCACTTAATTCTGTTTTTTCTAATATGGAAGTGAACTTATTAAAACCAAAATGATTGCAAATGCAATGCTTCCACTTTGAAGCGTGCATTGAAAAACGGATAGTGCCATGAGGGTTAAGGATCCTGAAGATGCCTTCCACAGTTAATACATACCCAGATTTGCTTTGCCATTGGCAACAACTCAATATTGACTTAAGCATCAACTATATGACTTTATTAAATGAATATTTTGAGCCTGAAGAGCACAATTTACAGAAAATTATACGAGACCAACAAAATGAACTTTCTAATAAATTTAGAGATATGACTGTTGAACCTCTGCTTGAACATTTAATAGATAGTGTATGCCTATATGAGAAACGTTTACTTGAACAAAAACGCAAATTACAATGAGATATGTATGATTTTACCCATGGCCAGGTCTTTACTTGGCCTAAACATGGTGTAGGGGTATTTAATGGTGTGAGTAATGGTTTTAACACCACTTCTAATAATAGAAGGAATATTATATCTAATGTTGCAAATGTGGTACATACACAAGATATGACTGTTGCTATTGACATACCTCCTATTATTAATCAAGCTGGTATTAATAACAACATTGTTGAAAGTATAGTATTTGATCAATCAGATACTACTTTTAAATTGGGTAATTCTGAGAGTGAGGAGCTAAGGAACCCTGAACTTATTAACTTAAGTCCACGCTCCCAAATAGAGAATATTAGAGTTACTGGTGCTCCTACCCCTTCCACTCAGTCACCTATTGAACCTGTAGTTCGTAGGAATGTCTTCCCACTTCCTTCTAATTCTTCCTCAGCTGACATTGTTACCCCTTTCCCTATAGCCAGCTTCAACAACAGAGGGAGAAGTCACTCTATGAGCAGGGGAAGGCAAAAAAGAAAATCTCCAGTTGGAGACATGAAGGAACCCACACTAAAGAAAATGTGTGAGAGAGTAACCATTTAGTTTGGAATTTATCACATAGGCCTTTGGATTAATATGAAATTGAAGTGTTAAATAAAGGATTATCCTTTATACCAACTACAATTAATAATATGATTGATACTGTCTTGGATGTTAAATTATTTGCACGTAATTTACAATTTAAAATTATGTTTAATTGTGATTCCTTTAGTGGACATCAACAGGAATTTCAGAAACCTAGTGTTTTTGTTCCTAATCTACATCCATTAATAGATACCTTTTGTAAGATGGTAGAGAACGATGTATATTCATCTACATCAGTGTCATCTAGGAACAATAGTAAAAGTAATTTAACATACAAACAGAGAAAAGCATTGACAAATTTAAGAAATGATTATAATATATCAATCAGACCAGCAGATAAAGGTGGTCCAGTGGTTATTTTTGATAAGGTAGATTATGTTCATCGTATGCAAGACATGTTAAGTGACAGCAAGTTTTATGCTTCAATTAACTTGCAAGTCGCACAAGAGCATATTAACAGTGTTTATAAGACTTTAGAAGATCTTAGAAGTACAGGTATCATTATAATGAATTGTTTGAATTCCTTTGGGTAGATTACCCACTTTTACTGATCATTCAAGGTCTACTGAAAGTTCATAAGAACTCCCTTGACTCACCTCTAAGACCTATTGTAGCAGGCAGAGGTTGGGTCACAGAACATATTTCAATTTTTGATGAAAGATTATTAAGGCCTGTAGTGGAATCTAATCCCTTGATTTTAAGAGATTCCAAACAATTCATCTGTATAAAGGAACTAGGGATTTATTAAATAATTCTATGTTTTTATTAGTTACGATGGACATTCAGTCCCTATTTACTAACATTCCTAATGGCACAGGAATTGAATATGTTCAGCATTATTTAACACAGAACACAGATTTTTTGCCTTCCAAGGTAGACCTTATAGGCCTACTCTTGGAAGTTATATTGGAAAATAATATTTTTGTTTTTGATAGTGGTATATATTTGCAGAGGGATGGCGTAGCTATGGGCACATCTTGTGCCAATTGCTACGCCAACCTGGTGATGGCATGGTGAGAGAAAAATATGCTATTAGCAACTTTCAATTTTGAGAAATATGTTTTATTTTACAGGCGTTTTGTGGATGATTTATTTTTTATTTGGATTGGTACCAAACATGAGTTGGATAAAATTTTTGATCAAGTTAATTCACTTACTTATTTTTTAAAGTTTACTATTACATCTTCACCTATAAGTATAGCTTTTTTAGATGTAAATGTAGAGCAACTAAGTAACGAGCAACTTAATACAGGGGTGTTCAGGAAATCCTGTTTTAAGAACTCATTGCTACATAGGGAAAGTATGCATCCCCAGCATATTTTCAACAATATTATTAAGGGACAAGCCATCAGGGCTTCAAGACTGAATCTTATACAGTCTGATTTACGTTCAGAGATATTGAATCTACAGGATAGATTGATATCTAGGAACTATAAAATAGATGAAATAAAATTAGATTTCCAGTCTGCTGAAAGCATGAGAATTAATAGAGCTTGGCCCTATTTTTCTGACCAGGGGATTATAGCTTATGACACTGATATGGTTAAGACATCCATTGAAACATCTTTACAAAAAAATTCCCTATATTATACTAGTGATTTTTATCACATTAAGTAAATATTAACTAAACATTGGAATGTCCTTACAGTTGACCCTGATATAAAGAAATTAATAGGTGAAAAGCCACATTTCCTGTTGAAAAATAAGAAAAATTTACAAAGACTTCTGTGTTATAATAATTCTAACTTATTTTATGAGAAAAGAGCATTTTCTGGGACTGTACCTTGCCATCGCTGTAATTATTGCCTTAGTATTCTGTCTTCTAATATGTTTATACATCCAAATACATCTAGAATGTTCATATTTAATGTCAATGCCACCTGTAATACAGAACATGTTGTATATCTAGCTACTTGCACTTCCTGTCCCTCCTGCTATGTGGGTAAAACCGACCAAAGGCTTAGGGACAGGATTCGTGAACACCTTTACCAGATTCGTGTTCATTCAGAAGTCAATGCCCTTTCTAAGCATGTTTTAGAAACTGATGCCACACATACCTTTAATTTTATGGTTATTCAAGTAAATACCCCTACATTTAGAGGAGGAAATATTATAAATTATACAGAGAGAAATGTGATTAATTGGATTATTTGTTTACAAGCCACACATTTTTCCTGGGCTTAATGATAAGGTCCCTTTAAAACATGTACTTAGAAACAGAAGACTGCATTTTAAGTGATCTTGAGTCTTAATTAATTTGTCATATATTTTTTATGTTTAATATATATAAGTATTTTTATTTTATAATATTTTTTATAACATTTTCAAAATGAAACTATTTGTCTTTATTATTATGATCAATTAATTGACTAAGAATTCCAATGTTTTTGTTTTAAGTGTATATATATATATATATATATATATATATATATATATATATATATATATATTATCGTAATTGAGTGGTACCTTGTGATTTGTTAATTGACTATGAGGTCATTCTTAATTCAGCTGTTACTTCTATATATAAGGAATACTTTTTGTATTATTTTTTAATGGTTTGATAAATCTATTTTAGTGAAAGCGCTCACCTGTTCTATCTGTTTTGCCAATTAAAGCATTTTTATTGAAGGAATCTCGTGGATATTGCTTCATTGCCTTTTGGAAATTTGTTTGGTCTGAAGAGACATCTGAGTTTCATTTTTTATGGTCTGAAGAGACATTAAGTAGTCTATTTCTGTGACTACTTCTAGTATTAACTAGTTGGACTTGAGCTCTTTCCATTATTAACTAATTCAGCTCGACGCCCGTTCTGAGCATTGGTTATATGTTATACGACTTTCTAATTCAATAATGTTTGCTCTACC
>NC_056742.1:474196228-474291228 GCF_019279795.1 Protopterus annectens
CTCTAGATGCCACATCCAATTTGTAGTGGGAAATGAAAGTGTGCGGGGAAGACCATGTAGCCGCAGCACAAATGTCACTAATGGCAAGCTTAGAATGAAATGCTATCAAAGTAGCCATAGCCCTTGTAGAATGAGCTTTGACAGAGGTGGTAAGCTCTTTGTTAGAATAAGAATAAGCTTGAGTAATACAGTCCCTGATCCATTTGGCAATAGTGACCTTTGTGACAGCTTTGCCCAATTTATTGTCTGCAAAGGATACAAACAACTGATCTGTTTTCCTTGTTTGTTTGGTCCTGTCTAAATAAAAACGCAACTGCCTATGGACATCTAGTGTGTGGAATATGAATTCCGCTTTGTTAGAATATTTTGGAAAAAAAAACTGGAAGTTCTAACGATTGTTGTAGGCAGAAACTGGAACAAACTTTAGGGACAAAGAAAGGATTTGGCCTGAGAGATACTCTGTCTTTGTGAAAAACCAAGTACGGGGGTTTTACAGACAAAGCTTGAAGCTCTGAAACTCTTCTGGCAGAAGTAATCGCCACCAGAAAAGCAGTCTTCCACGATAGAATTTTTAGATCACTTGTAGCTGCCGGTTCAAAGGGGGAGGAAGTTAAGGCGCGTAACACCACATCGAGATCCCATAGAGGAGCAGGATGAGAAATCGGAGGTCTTAACAGCGCAGCACCTTTCAAGAAGGTCTTACACAATCTGTTGCTCATTAAAGGTGGGTTTATAGATTCGTGAAAATTGGAAATCGCTGCCAATTGAACCTTGATGGTAGAGACTGAAGAGCCTTGATTGAAAAGAGAAGTTAAAAATTTTAGTACTTCTGCCACGGGAATAGAGATGGGATCCAGGCCCCGGAGTTGAGCCCAAATAGCAAATGTTTTCCATTTGCTAGAATACAGTTTCTTTGTAGCAGACTTATGGGCCGAAGATAATATGTGTACAGCCTCTGGATCCAATGTATGACTCCTGAATATAGTCGGAAGAGGAGGAGCCAAGCCATCAATTTTAAGGTGTGCAGGGACTGGTGGAATAGTCCCGACTGATGAACCAAAAGGTCTGGGATCTGATCCAGGAACCATGGACCTTCCAGAGCATATTTCGAAGATAGGGAAACCATACTTGACGAGGCCAGTAAGGAGCAACTAAGATCATTTTGCTCCCCAAGAGAGATGCCTTTTGGATCACCCTGGGAAGGAGAGGAACTGGGGGGAAGGCATAAAGCAAGCCAGTGGGACAAGAATGGGCTTAGGGAGAAGAATTCTTTGCAATTTAGTGGAGGCAACACAGAACTCCCCATTTGCTGAAAATCTGACTTGCAACTGACATGTTCAGAGACCATTCGTGAGGAGAGAGGATGGTTCTGCTCAGTCTGTCGGCTATCACGTTGGACTTTCCCGGGATATGAGTAGCCACTAGAAAGCGTTTGGTCGAGACTGCCCATTCCCAGACTCTCATGGCCTCTCTGCAAAGAGGATAGGGTCTGGTCCCTCCCTGTTTGTTCAGGTACCAGACAACTGACATGTTGTCTGAGTGAACGGCAATTACGCCCTGAGGGAGGTAATCGTGAAGGGCTTGAAGGGACAGAAGCACTGCCCTCATTTCTAGGATGTTGATGTGAAGTAGGGTCTCTTCTGGGTGCCATTTGCCTTGGACTGACCTGCCCAGGAATGCCCCCCCCACCCCATCTGGGAGGCGTCCGTGGTCAAAGTGGCCGCAGGAGGAGATGGAACAAAGGGTCGTCCCTGATCCAAATTGGTGGGCACTAGCCACCAGCGAAGGTCCCGTTTGCATGTTTCCGTGATCCATATGAGGTGACTGAGAGGGAGTTCCTGAAAGGACCACTGAGCTGAAAGAAGCCACTGGAGAATTCTCATGTGCAACCTTGCCAAGGGGACTAGAAGAACCGTGGTGGACATGGATCCCAATAGCTGCAGGACCATTCTGGCTGGGGCTTTGGACCTGGGAAGTAAGGCTCGAACTTGAGTCTGTAAGGTTTGTATTCTGTCTGTAGGTAGATAGACCCGCATTCGGTTTGAGTCTATCTCTACCCCTATGAATCTTATTCGTTGAGATGGCAGCAACACAGACTTTGGCCAATTGAAGGTGATTCCAAGGAATTGCCCAGTGATATAGTGGCTTGTAGGGACTGCAGTCGTAGATGCTTGGAGGTGGCAGTTAGGAGCCAGTCGTCTAGATACGGAAACACCTGGAATCCTAGACTTCTCAGGTGAGCAGTCATGACTGCCAAGCACTTGGTGAACACCCTGGGGGCTGTGGTGAGACCAAAGGGCAGCGCGTGGAACTGAAAATGACTGCCTCCTAGGCTGAAGCGCAGATGTCTCCTGGACGCTTGATGTACCATGATATGGTAATAAGCGTCCTTGAGATCTATGGAGCACATCCAAACACCTTTCTCCAGCAATGGGAGAATGGTTTGTAGGGTGACCATTCGGAACTTGGACTTTCTGACTGAACGGTTTAGAATGTTGAGGTCCAAAATGGGCCACAAGTCCCCGGTCTTTTTTGGCACCAAAAAGAATCTTGAGTAAGTCCCTAATCCGATCTGGTCTGCGGGGACCGGTTGGATGACTCCTTTTTGCAGCAGCTTTGAAACTTCTGAGGCTGCAGTATCACGTTGACTGGGTGGCGGGTCCGGGATTTTTTTGGACTGAGGTGGAGGGTGAGAGAAAGGGATGGTGTAACCTCCGGCGATAATTCGAAGCACCCATCGGTCCTGAGTGATACCTTTCCAGGCTTTCAGGTGCTTCGAGAAACGACCCCCGACTGGCTCCAGAGCTGCACAGTCGGGCAATCCCTCAGGGACTGTGAAAGGCTGAAGAGCCACGAAAGGACTCGCGGTCTCCAGTGTTGCAAGGGCCTCTGCCGCCTCTGGGATGGCATCTTCCGGAAGAATTTCCCCCTCCCCTGCCTCTGGAAGGGGGATCCTCCTGCTGAGAGGGGTAAGGCTTCTGAGATCTATGGAACCACATTTTCCCTCCTCTTTTAGCCTTGGGATAAGGCCGAAAGGGAGTGGAAAATTGTGCCCCTACGGCAGTCAGAGTCTTACCCTCCTGTTCGCAGCGGGTCAATGTGTCCTTTACCTTGGGTCCAAACAGGGAGGACCCATTAAAAGGGGGCGTCGGCAAAGGAAGACTTAAAGGCCTCCACGAAATGACACAGGCGGAGCCAGGCTTGTCTCCGTAGAGCAATGCCTGTACCCACCACTCTACTCACCCCTTTGGCCGCATAAGAAATAAGCCTCATGGACGAGTTTGAAATGGACAACAATGTAGCCAGCTGAGAGCCAACCATCTGGGCCAGCTCCTCAGGCAGGTTACCCAAGAGGGTATCGGATAGTTCTTTAATCAGATCCCTCTAAAATCTAGTAAAGTGCGTAATGTAGTTCAAGGACCTTAATGTAAAGGCCGCTGAACTTAGGGTGCGCTTTCCATACTGATCCATGCTCCTAGACTCCTTATTAGGAGGATGGACGGACGTCGAAGCCTCTGCTACATCTTGCTGGGTAGCAGATGCCACCACCAAAGCATCTACAGCCACACCTTTAGTTAGAAACTCTTTTTCAGGGGGTGCCGAGAGGAACTTATTTGGACGAGCAGGCACCGGTTCCACAGAGTCTGGGTGTTCCCACGCTCTTCAACAGATCAAATCCAAGAGCTCGTTGAAGGGCGGAGACACCCAGGAGGCGGAGGGCTGAGCCCCAAAGGCCTTAAGGAACACCGACTCATCAGTAGAAGGGGGTTTGGACTGCCAGCCGCCTCATTGTTTAAGGGCTTCCAGGATGTCTGCAAAGGAGACATCATCCGAGGATGACTTAGGGGACCCCTCTGCATCATCGAGATCAGTGTCTGATGTAAGAGACTCATCAGGGGAGTCAACGTGCTTCCTCTTGCACAATCTTTTCCTGGGGGGTTCTTCCGGAGAGCCTTCAGAAGGACCTCCAGGAGGGGGGGACACCCCAGTGGGGGTAACTTCAGGCCCCGGGGCTCCGCTGTCTAAGGACAGGGGGACTGCCAAAGACCCAGTCTCGGTATGCAGGGAAGGAGCTGGGGAGACCGTGGAGGTAGCCAAAGATGATTTGGCTAACGCACTCCTCATAGCCCTGAAGGTGGGACCACCAGAATCCTGGGAGGGTCCGTGGCCACGATGGTAGATGGCACCCCCGCAGCCGACGCACCTAGAGGAAGGCTTGGGACCGAAAACATCAGTCCCGAAGCATCCCCCCAGGGCCGACGGAAGAAGTCCGCGTACCAAACTCCGACCCAAGAGCCGGAGTTGGAGTAAAAAAACTTCCACCGGTTCCACCAGCACCGGCTCCAACGGTGCCGTGGCTGTTGGAGGAGGAACCATTGTAGCAAGGTGGACCATCGGCTCCGAAGCTGAATGGGCTGGAGCCGAAACTAACTTTTGGAATACCGGAGACTGGAAGAGTCTTAGGAGCACCCTGTCGATGTCCGAATCAGACATCTTGGATGATCTGGACGATACCGATCGGGTCCGAACCGATTTCTCCATCGGCTCCAAAGGACTAGGGGACTGGCTCCAAATGGATTCTATAACTATCGGCTCCAAGGGAGATCTCAAGGCAATTTCCCTCGGTGCCGATAAGGACTTCGGCTCCGAAGGGGAAGAGTCTGAGCCGGCAACCCTCATCGGCTCCAATATCAGTGGAGCTGATGAAGGTGACCTGCCTCTCGATGCCCCAGTCCTCGGCTCCGAAAGCAGAGGGGTTGAGACTGGAGGCATCGAGGCAGACTGTTCTGCCCTCTGCTCCGAAGTCCGTGGAGCCGATGGAGAAGTATGCCTAGGTTTTTTGGCAGTCGGTTCCGACTGACTGGTCAGAGCCGACGCTTTCTTCTTTTTTGAAGGAGAGGGAGACGAAGATAAAGCCTCCTCGAAGGATGGCTTGATTAACCCCTTAAGGATTAATTTGTTTTTCCTCTCCTGGAGGACCCTTGATGAGAAGGTGTGACACATGCTACAAGATTCTTGTAGGTGCTTGGCGCCTAAACAGTAAACGCATGAGGAGTGGTCGTCCGTTATGGACATCTTAAAACCACACCTCGTGCATTTTTTAAACCCGGAGGGTTTATGCTCTTTGGACATGACTAAAGAGAAAAACACAGCTATCTAAGATAACATGAAAAACTAGCTAGTTTAAGTTCAAATTATAAAGCTTTTTTTACACAATAACACAGTTGCACAAGAAAAACACAGAAAGAGAGGGTCAAGACCCTCTAACTAAAACGGGTACTTGACCCACAAATAAACGCTAGAATAGCAAAAGGGGAAGGCCCCTCTAACTAAAATGGGAAACCTTCCCTTAACAAAAAGAACAACTTTCTCAACAAAATCACCAAATACACACACGTATCACAACAATAGCTGTTAAAACAGCTTTTGGGTTGAAAACGAGCACATTCCTGACAGGAAAAGTCTAAATAAATTAGTACTTAGCCCAGCCAAGTTGAGACCACGTCTTAGCTTGTAAGCGGCAAATGAGATCTGGGGGATTAGTGGTGGTGCATCCTGGGATAAGAAATAGCTCAGCCAATAAGAGGCCTCGCTCTGTAGCATAGCATGCCGAGTCGGAGCCGAGGGATCGGCTCCGAGCCCATCAGTACAGAATGTAGGCGAGATAGGATCACATAACATCATGGGTCACCTACTGCATGTCATGTCAGGGTAGCCACTCAACAGCATAAAAACTGCCAGTAATTTGGTTGTGTTGACTAATGTCAACAAATGGGCATGGGTATTTGCCAATGATAATAAGGTTGAGGATACAGCCTACTCCGACCTACACAAGGACCCATGATAATGGTGGGAGGGGTGTATGTGCGCCTGCTGGCTAATGTGTGATCACCATAAAGTTCAGCAGCCTTGGGTCAATAAGCAACTGCCTGGTCTGTATCCAGTTGCACAACTCATTAGACCCATTATAGAATACAACGCACCGTTTGGTATGTACCTCTCAAGACATCTGCAACAACTGGAAAGGCCGCAGAAATACCTCACTAAAAGAATCACAGGCCTAAAGCAGATGCCCTACACTGACCCCCTTAAAAAACTCCAGCTATACTCTGTCGCATATCGTCTACTCAGAGGTGATCTCTGCTTAACATACAAGGCCATGTCAAACCCAGAGCTGTTGGACATGCTACACTTAAAGAAATCCCAATCCCTCAGAGCTACACGCTCCAGGGATCTAAACCTTGTCATCACAATAAACAAAACATGCTGGAGGGATAGGTTCCTGACCCAGAGACTCCCCAGACTCTGGAATAGATTGCCCATACATGTCAAGCAGAGTGCCTCTTTGGTCCTCTTCAAAAGGAACCTTGACGATTGCATGGGAGAAAGGAAATTCACCCTGGGGATCACGTCAGTCGCCCTGCTAGACAGGGGTCCAGGGAAGTAAATAGTGTGGGAAAAAATAGCCAGGGAATTGTTATGGCTAGGCTTGTATAGGCCCTAGTACCAACCTATGAACCTATGAACTTGCGGGCAGTATAAAGGTAACAAAATCCTGTCCCACTGCCTAAAAAGTCTGGAGGAGGTGATTTACAAATGTATATGGAGAATAGTAAAATGTAAGATAGGAGATGAGCAGTTTGATTTTGGGTCAGCACACAGGACTACTGACATGATGTTTGCAGAGACACAGATAGATGAAAAGGAGCTAGAGTCAGTGAAAAAGTCCAACTGGGTATTTCTAGACTTAGAGAAAGCATATGACAAGTTCTCAAGAAAGGTGATTTGAGCAGTCCTGCAGTGGTTTGAAGTCCCATAAAATTTGAGAGTATTAGTACAGGCTATGTACAAGGACCCAATGACTCAAGTGTGAACACTGATCTGTTTCACAGAGGGGTTCCCATTGGGACTGGCTATAAATCTGGGTTCATCTCTGAACCCACTGAAGTTTATACAGATAATAGACAATATTAGCAATGAAGTTGGATGGGAAAGATCAATAAATTTGCAGTATGCAGATGATGTGGTTTTACAAGCAAACTCAGAGCAAGAACTTGAGCAAAGAATAGGGAAACAGAATGCAAAACTGCAGGCACTCGGAATGCAACTTTGTATAGATAAGATATATATATAATAATAGCAGCAAGTGGTGGGAATCATAAGAAGCTAAGAACTGAGACAGCAAGAAAAATAGTTGAACAGGTCAAGATTTTCAAGTATCTGAGAGGAGTGGATGAGGAAAAGGGAAGTCTGAATAATGAGGTCAAAGGTAGAATAAGATGGGCTGCAACCAACTGGCACAGAGTTACACGGGTAGTGTATGACAGAAGAATGCCAAAAGCTATGAAAGGTAAGGTGTACAAAATAGCACTGTGACTAGTGTATTGTACAGAAACCTAAACAGTAAAGAAGCAGAAATTGAGGAAGCTGGAAGTGACGGAAATGAAGTGCCTGCAATGAGTGGTAGGATGCACACTGTGGGACAGATGAAGAAATTAGGACATCAGATCCGAGGCCAAAGCAACTTCAGTTGAAGAGAAGGTCAGAGAACATATTACAGACGTTTGACCACTTGTGCAGAAAAGCAGAAGGCAATCTGGTAAAGATTTGGGTCAGACAGGAAGAAGTCAAGGGGAAATGAGGGAACCCAGGAAAAAAAAATGGATGGATTGTGTGAGACAAGACCTGTGAAAATGAGGCGTGACTGCTGAAGAGGGTAGGACAGTGGCAATGACTCGAGCTTCCATAGTATCAAATGTTCATAATATCAAGCGTTTTTCCTACTCCAAGTAGTGATCAAATGTTTACAGATCAGATCTGCCAGAAGTACTTTGTGGGAAATCATGGAACAGATGACAGTAGGAATTTGCCCTTTCCACACTGCTGTGTGCTCTTTGAATTGGTGTGTGTATATATGGTTCCTCTTCACAAGATCGAATGGATGGAAGCTTGAAATTCATAATCTGGAGACCAGAATCTCGAACTTCCATTCACTCGAAATTGTGAATGGGAGCCTTAGGTTTAAAAAAATAAAAAGTTAACTTACCTTATCGCAGGGGGCCAGGTCCCCTGTACCCTAGCAGTTTAAATGTGAATGTTCTGTGAAGGCACTATAGTGGAGGAATGGAAAATCTTCCATTTTGCGCTTATGCATATAGCACGGAATGGGAGATTTCCCTTTCCTTCACTATAGTGCAATCTCAGAGTAGGTATATTTAAGTGGGAGGGTGTGGTGGGTGCAGGTGGGCGATTTTATGGCCTTTATTGAAGAACAGCTTATCTATAATGCAGGCCATAATTTGTACCTGATAGAGATTGACATATGGAGGCATTATTTGGATAATTGCTGGGTGGTATGGAGGTTGGATGTGGAATATTTGTCTGAATTCATTGACTATTTTAATTAAAAGAAATGGGGTTTACACTTCACAGTCAACTTTGATGCAAACAACATTACTTTTCTTGATGTTTCCATTTCCAGAAAATCAGATCACACTCTGTGTAATGAAGTTTTTCGGACGTATCCCCAATACAACACCCTCCTCCATGCATCCAGCTTTCATCTGCCCCATATAGCCAAAAACATCCCCAAATCCCAATACATTAGAATGAGATGTATTTGCTCCAAGGATTCTACCTTTCAGAAATACAGACAGGATCTGACTCACAGATTTAGGGACAGGGGATATCAGATGGGACATGTCCTACAGGCTAGTAATTGGGCTAATACACTCAAGAGGGAAGACCTTTTCATATACAAACAACGCAAGCAGCATAGGTCGTCACCTATTAGGCTAGTGACTAGTTATGGTAGGAATTCTGATTTGTTAATCAACAGTGTACAAAGACACTGGAATATTCTAGAGTGACCCCAACCCAACTAATATCCTAATAGACAGAGGAGAAAAAATGGATTGTTAAATAGGCTGGTTTATTTCCACCTGGATTAAATGAACAATTTTGATCACCCAATCACATACTTGGTTCAATTAAATGCATGTATAAAAGACTACTTGAAATGGATTTGATTTACACTGAGAAAGGCTGTGTTGTGTACCAGCCGAAACCGGTTTGTTTGTGCATTGCATTACTGAATAAATATATAATTTCAGTCCCACAGTTTACTGGCTTACTCTTTGGATTTTGGATTCTATAGTTATGTCAAGAATCTAAATGGCAATGCTCAGATCTGCTATGAGCTACAACAGAATGGAATTAAATATACTGACCCCAAGGATACTGCCAATATCCTGGCAGTGCCAACGTCACCCCCCTCAAGGGCCCATCTTAATACCAAAAGGTTGCCAAATTCCAGTAATCACAGCCACACAGGTAGAAACCGCACTCTCCAAAGGTAAGAATACAGCATCCATTGGACCAGATGACATCCCGGGCTGCGTACTACATGAACTACAAATTGAACTGCCACCTCACCTAACTGTCATGTTTAATCATAACCTCACCTCAGGCTTCATGCCAACTGAGTGGCACACAGCTACAGTTATCCCACTCCACAAGGGGGGATCCACCTTGGATCCCGGAAACTAACGTCCCATCAGTCTGATGAGCCTGATCTGCAAGGGCATGGAACGCATTATCATGGAACTTATAAACAAAGACAATGGCAACCTTCAAACACTGGACCTCACCCAGTTTGGGTTCGTGAAGGGTCGATCTTGTCTCCTGAACCTGATTGACTTCTTTGAATCAATCTCCAGAGCTGTGGACAAGGGTAGGGTGGTCCACACAGCCTATCTGGACCTTGCCAAGGCCTTCGACACCATCCCCCACTCTGGAATCATAGATAAACTTACATAAATCCCTACATCACTCGATGGGTTGCCATCTGGCTTACTGACAGAACCCAGACTAAAAGTAGCTGACTCCAAATCCAGCTCCAGACAAGTGACAAGTGGAGTATCTCAGGTTTCAGTCCTGGGTCAGCTCTTATTTTGCATATACTTCTCTGAAGTACAAGCCAACACTAAGGGACTCTGGCTAACAAAGTTCGCAGATTACTGCAAACTGGGAGCCATTACTGAATCCCCAAATGATGTAGATATTTTACAAAAGGGCCTTACAGAAACTGATGCTTGGTGACAGAGCCATGCACTCAAGCTTAATGCCAAAAAATGTATAGTTATCATCTTTGGGAAAAAACATGTACCCATGAATTACCACATGAGTGGCAGTACACTAAACACCGAAAGTCTGATGACTTAGGGACACAGGTGGACAGTGGTCTCACCTTTGATAACCACATCGCCACAATAGTCAGGAAATCCTTTTATGTGGCACACCTCATCACTAAGGGCTTTTCATCCAGAAAAAAGGAGGTCATTGTCCCACTGTACTCATCCCTCATTAGACCCATTATAGAATACAATGCCCCATTTGGTATGTACATCTGGTAAGACATTTGCAACAGCTGGAAAGGCCACAGAAATATCTCTCTAAACCAATCACAGGCCTAAAGCAGATGCCCTATGGTGACCGCCTAAAAAAACTCCAGCTATACTCTGTGGCATATCGTCTACTCAGAGGCGATCTCTGCTTAAGATACAAGGCCATGCCAAACCCTGAGCTGTTGGACATGCTCCACTTAAAGAAATCTCAATCCCTCAGAGCCACATGCTCCAGGGATCTAAAACTTGTCATTACAATGAACAAAACATGCTGGAGGGATAGGTTCCTGACCCAGAGACTCCCCATACTCTGGAATAGACTACCCATACATGCCAAGCAGAGAGCCTCCTTGATCTTCTTCAAAAGGAACCTTGACGATTGGATGGGAGATAGAAAATTCACCCTGGGGATCATGTCAGTCAACCTGCTAGACAGGGGTCCAGGGAAGTAAATATTGTGGGAAGAAATATCTGGGGAATTGTTTGGCTAGGCATGTATATGCCCTAGGGCCGATAGCCTAGTACCAACCTATGAACCTATGAACCTATGAACATGGATCATTAACTCAGGCCACAAGTGACACAAGTATTTATTTTTTATTTTTTATTTTACATTTGTTGACTGGGCTAGTCTAACTGGATAGTTGTCCATTTTCAGTAGAGGCCCGGGGAGAAAAGCTCCACTACAACATTATTCTATAATTGTAACCAAAACATACTACAAGGGAGTAACATATTTTAAAAATTAAATTTGATATAGTGACTAGTAAAAAAATGAAATATTCATTGCATAAGAGAGTATAAAATTACGTTTATAACAGGATTTACATGTGTAAAGGCAATATTAGAAAGTTAAAATACAATTTAATATAAAAAAGATAAAGACGGTGATTTTTTTTTTTTATCTTCTTCCAGGGATGCATGCAGTTGTATGCATACAGACTCATAGTATTGTATATATGTTTAGCAAACAAGGGACATACATCTGTGAAACATATTCCTATCTGTTCATTATCAAAAGATGCAAACAGGAAATCAACCCAGGACATAATGCAAAACTATTTGTCATTATCATAAGCAAAGTATATTGGTAAAAAGTATGGATAAACTATAACATACTTAAAAGCGTCACCTATGGTTAGTACAAATGCCAGACTTTTGTAGTATCAGACTTCACGACAACCACCGACAGATGACATTGTCAGTGAGTGGTGTGCATAGCTATTATTATTACCACAGGGTGAAAATGACACTACTGGACAGAGGGGATCAACTGTCAGCACTACTCTAATGCAGTCTAGGGCATCTACTCTGACAGATCACGCAGCAGTCGGGTCTGTCCACACCATGTATGGATATACTTGGTCCAGGTTGCTCCACAGAAAGAACTGATGGGGTGACATCACCATGTGAAGACTCACTGTGGAAAGAAGCATGAGTGCAAGTCAACTTCTGGTTGTGACTGCTGGGCCCATATTAGATGGGCCAGCAGCAGAACCATGTGGACATTGCAGCATAGACATTAATGCCTGATGGCAAGGTTTGATCTGCTGAGAGGGTCCCTGCCTCTCCCATGTGGCTGTTGGCTAAGCACAGTCAGGGCATGCAGAACCCTGCTCATACTACTGCACTGCTGTGGTGCTGTCATAGCCAGGGATTAAACAGACCATGCCACAAATGGCATGCTTTCATTCTGTGCAGCCACTGATACCATGATCTCACTGTGTCTGCACTCCTGTCCTTCGTACCACACAGCCAGCTGGTGTGCTTCCTGATCTGTGAAATGGCAAGTGCATGGATGTCAGACCCATGACATTGATGAGAACCTTAATTTTCCTGTAGGAGTAGGCAGACACCCTCTAACATGTCTCCTTGAATACCAGCTACATGCCTCCATCTACTGCAGTGGGCAGTATCAATATGTTGTAGGGAACATGGCAGTATCAATATGTTGTAGGGAAGTGTCAATGACATAAGCAGACTCAACATGGGCCTTCATCCTTCCACCATCTGGTGTCCTCTCATTGTCAGAAATGGCTGGACTAGTTTTCCTCCACATCTGAGGCTACAGTTGCATCCACGTAACTGTCACCATCTGGGCCAGACTGTATCACCAAGTATGTGTGCTGTGTACCAGGGCCCATGATACGATGCTCAGACACATCAGTACTCACATCAGGATCAGTGGACAGGCTAATGGAGGATAAAGGCGGTGGATGGGTTGAAGGGGCAGATGACGCAGGTCAGGAAAACATGCTTACATCACATGCTGTATATCATTAATGACATATGTCAAATAAATCCCACTACAATGTTACAGATAATGACCAACCAGGAGGTCTTGTCTGTGTATGGACCATGGAATCTATTTAACAAGGAGTTGATAATTATGCTACATATGCAATATACATGACATATGTGAGGACTACAAACATAACACACCTGACATGTCCTCATGGAAAGATGGTGCCAGAGGAGAGGGATGAAACACAACTGTTGTAAGGAAACAAAGGCATAAACACAGCATTCCTAATCATATCGTTGCCAGCATGGACCATTCCAACAGTTGATTGTGGCTGAGATGCTGATGTCAGCTGTCATATGAAGGGGTAGAACAACACAGTATTAATGGAGGACAACATCAAGAGTAACAGCAACAATGTGTATGAAGAGACGTAATAACATACCAGTGACACCCTCTCGATGAGGTGAGTTCATTTGTCATAATGCAGGTCCTGCAGTGGGAAAGTACAGAAAAAGCAAAGAGACTCATGTATGCTGGCACCAGCATAGTCACATGATAACATATGCAACACAATAACAAGTTCTGTGGATACTCACATGATGTACACTGCACTGTTGGCCAGATGTCCCTATGTAGATAAACAGCAACATTAATTTCATAAAACACAAATCTACTACATACTATTACGGACTATGAACATGATGAGGAATTATACCTGGTCTGTCTGTAGGTCCACCTGCACTTCTCATGCCTCCAGAAGATGTACCTGTATTTTACAATATGAAGGAAATATCAATATTGCAGAAAACAGCACTGGCTTGACAGATGGCTGAGACAATAGCAGATAATGGCCACAGTAACAATATATGGGCACACTCACCTGTCATGTCCTGCTGTTGTGCAGAATTGGATGGCCCTGTGCAAATGAATGCAGACAACATTACAAATGTTAAATGCACTCTCATGTCTGTACTGCAGTTGTATGGTTACATGCCCTTACACTTACATTGGCTATCATCACCCTGTGTGGACCCATATGCATGATGCAATTTTGCTGCAGAAACACAAAATGACAATACATGAATATGCATACAGCAGCAATATGTACTGACTTACGCTATTTGCATCAGTGTTATGCAAAATAACACATATGTCTGCTGCCTGGAACACGTGCTTCTATTCCACTCTCAGGCATGGGATGCTCTCCATTTGTCATATACAGTCATGCAAGAACCTGGATAATCTCATCAGGGGGTAACAATGATGGGCCACCATTGGTGGCATCCCTCGACCTCCCATACCAGTGTATCCTGTTAGCTACACAGACGATCACATCAGTGCATCAGCAACAACAGACCTCACAGGAACTATTGTGACCTCAGACAGTATTAATTGTGTTGTTGAGATCAGCCTAAACATCATTCCTCAATACTCTACATCCTGCCCATCCAAGGAGTCTCTGTCCATGTTGGCACAGGCCATCTATTATAATGTTTTCTCCTGTGTGGGAAATTGTCACCCATTTGCCATCTGAAATACAGTTATATGTGCATGATGTGGGGGCCAACATATGGAGATGGTTATATTTATTTATTAATTTGTCTTTGTTTACTGGGAGAGTCAAACTGGGTAATATCCATTTTCAGTGGTGACTGGGGGAGAAAAGCTCCATTTGGTTACATTGCATTACACTAAGTTCCAGTCAAACACAGAGTAGTTACATTTCTATTTACATTTGTACACAAACAGTAGTTACATTTATACATATGCATTCTAAGATTTTACAGAGGTGGAAGTTATTAAAGTGAAAGCACACATGCAACTTAGTGGATCGTACAGGTAGCAGTTATGTATAAAATCTGTCATTTCAGTAAGAGGTTGAGAATATTATGTTTAAGCAGAGTATCTGGATAGTATTGCACAGTGGAAATGGGCAGGTTATACTCCTGGAAACCCTCTGCAGTTCTGTGCAATGCAAAATGATAGGAAATAGTCACTCTGCCATATAGTACTGTGACATGAAACCATATGTAATATAAAAATAATGCTTGGATACGTAACACTTGGAACAATATAAGTTGTGTTATCTGCAGAGGCTGTCTGTGGGATTTGAACCCTTTACAGTAGATATCACAGTAGTGGAGGTCCAAACACAAAAGTATTGTGCCACACCAGCCACACATTCTACATGTAGTTCATGTTAACATATACATAACATTTGTAATGCAATTTGAGCCTAAACGGACAACCTGTGTAAACAAATCAGTCATATGAAATGTTATATGTGATGCGCTTATATCAACACAATCATTAATGAGCAGTGTATGCCATGCACATTAGCAGAGAGTATCTGAAAACTATCAATTGAACAACTTAAGGAAAGTGTTGGAAAACCTCTGTATCTGTAAGTAGGCTGCAAACAGTATATGATAAGTAGACATAAACACAGATCCTTTTTGTATTGTCAGTGGTTCTAATACTTGCATTAAGAAACATCAATGAATAAGTTTTCATAACAGAAATACAAATGCATATTCCATAGTAACATAAGGATAATGCCAGAACCCATACTTTTAAGTATATATATAAGAGCGTATTGAGTCACAAGCGATATTGATGGAAAATCTGTGACTACATCTATATGTACTGTTCAGCTGTGCTATTTAAATCTGTACAATTGCATATGGGAAAGTACTGCATGATACTGATGCAGATAAAACTGCCTGCATGCATACAGATCCACCCTTTTAGTATGTCACAAATATTTTTTC
Organism: Protopterus annectens; assembly: GCF_019279795.1. Taxonomy (NCBI): domain Eukaryota; kingdom Metazoa; phylum Chordata; order Ceratodontiformes; family Protopteridae; genus Protopterus; species Protopterus annectens. Next base: position 474,211,651 of record NC_056742.1, read on the forward strand.
CATAAATGCATCATTCTAACCATATACACATACTTTGATAAGAAGTAATGTTAACATAAGTATATAAGGAGGTAAACATTTCCAAACACAGCAATTAAAGCAGATGTAATCATGCAACATTACCTTTGCAGCTACCTAGATCGGATACTGAGTATGCCATTAGGGTAGAAATAACACAGTATTAATGAGGAGGGACAGCAAGTGTAACAGCAACAATGTGTGTATGGAAGAGGACGAATAAGGATGGGCCAGTGACACCCTCCCGATGAGGTGAAAGTCTCATTTGTCAAGTAATGCAGGTCCTGCAGTGAAAGTACAGAAAAAGTTAAAGAGACTCTATGTATGCTGGCACCAGCATAGTCACATGATAACATATGCAAATACACGTAACAAGTTCTGTGGATACTTTCACATGATGTACACTGCACTGTTGGCCAGGATAAGTTCCTGTCATGTAGAAAAACAGCAACATATTAATGTTCATAAAACACAAAATCTACTGCATACTATTACGGACTACTGAACATGATGAGGAAAATATACCCTGGTCTGTCTGTAGGTCCACCTGCACTTCTCATGCCTCCAGAAGATGTACCATTTTACAATATGAAGAAATATCAAATTATTGCAGAAAACAGCACTGGCTTGTATTGCGACAGATGGCTGAGACAATAGCAGATAATGGCCACAGTAACAATATATGGGCACACTCACTCGTCATGTCCTGCTGTTGTGCAGAATTGGATGGGCCTGTGCAAATGAATGCAGACAACATTACAAATGTTAAATGCACTCTTATGTCTGTACTGCATTTGTATGGTTACATGCCCTTACACTTACATTGGCTATCATCACTTCTCAGTGTGGACCCATATGCATGATGCAATTTTGTTGCAGAAACACAAAAATGACAATACATGAATATGCATACAACAGCACATGTACTGATCTCTTTACGCTTATTTGCATCAGTGTTATGCAAAATAACACATATGTCTGCTGCCTGGAACACGTGCTTCTATTCCACTCTCAGGCATGGGATGCTCCCCATTTGTCATATACAGTCATGCAAAAACCTGGATAATCTCATCAGGGGGTACCAGTGATGGGCCACCATTGGTGGCATCCCTCGACCTCCCATACCAGTGTATCCTGTTAGCTACACAGTTGATCACATCAGTGCATCAGCAAAAACAGACCTAAGTGTGAATACTAACTCATAAATAACTTTATTAGTTTGTTCTGCTTTAAAAGTGTGCACTATAATTATTAAAGTCGCAATTAACACAAGAGCACTGATTGTCTGACTGTCTAAACATATTTTCTACATTCTAAAACTTGATTATATCTGGCAGTTCTGTGGAGCATGAGGGCCTGTAGCATTTATGTGTTGGACGTTTCTGTATTCATTTATCTGCAAAAATATGGATGCACACAGACAATACTAGCTTGTTCAGAAGGAAAGTGCGATGGCTGCTAGTTCAACATGTAAAGCAACAAGCCAGCATGAATATATCTTGGCTACATGTGGGTTCAGTTCCAAATAGGAAAGAGCTCTCATTATATTCTGATCATTGTGTCTTTCAAACATTTTCAAAAACACTGCTTCACAAACCTACTTACTGATATTAACGGTTATTTTGAGCATGCTTAGGACTACCTCTATTATCTTCAGATTTCTATGACTATCATCATAATCTGTAATGTTCTACCAAGAGCACCTCTTTTCCTGCAGTGTTATGTGTAAAGTTTGGAACAGACAAGCATATTTCTACCAAAAAGTTTTCTGGAATATGTTAACATTTGCAACTTGAATGTCATGTATAATTGCATCATGCTTTATTAATTTGAATTCAACAACCTTCTTATCCTTATATTTGGAGGAAATTAGAGTATCAGACATATATTTGGACCGTAGAACATGAAGGCAGCCTAATATAATGACTAATTTTGAGTTATAAATTTTACTTTGCCAATAAATATATGTCCTCCCACATAAAATACATCAATATGCACATGATGTACAACAGTTTGTAGTGGTCTGTTAGCAGCTATGTGTTACATGACAATGTTCCACAGTCTGAGGAATGGAAGTTTGTAGTTGCGGTTTTCTGTTATAACCACTGTGCTGACATGCATTCATGCTTACAATTTTATTTTCATAAATGCACAGTACATTGTACATTTTTAAAACATAATATGTGATCCCTATTAGTACCTCATCCCAGCACATTCATACCTCCAGTTCTTTTTACTGCATTCCTACCATCTACTCTTTTGCAAGCTGGATTAGATAGGCAGGCAGGTGTGAGGGTTACAGTATGGATGTAACTAAGAGTTGTAGGTTTGAATCTCAGGTCCTCCAGTCTGCGTTCAATTCTGTTTGAGGATGTAAAAGACTGTGTGTGTAGTATTCCACAGTGTATACATTAATTCCATGATGTTCTTCAAGTTAAAATTTAGAGAACCTGATCTGAGAAAGTATGTCACCTACATCTACCTATATCACCTATACCTATGTCATTCATACATGCCCTTTACATTTTGCAGGTGATGTGGACTGCAGTTGTAATCATTGTGTAGATGCACAGGTTAGAGGAGTAGCACAGGGAGAGGCATATGTTTATTACTTTTTTCTGTTTTTGTAAATAAAATAGATGTGATCATTGTTACAGGCTTGTATTTTTGACATTTCCATGTACAGTACTTATAATGTAGGAATACCCATCATGCATCATTAAGGTAAGCACAATACTCATGTTTTCAAATATGATTTACCTAAAACATTGTTTGCATATCATTAGCAGCAAGCAATGTTTGTTGAAGATACGTTTGAAGTGTAGTCCACTACCTAAATGGCAGTCATTCACGTGTAACTGTTACAGTGCTTCTAATCTCAATTTTTTCTCATACAAGTTAATAGTGCTTTGTCTGTTTTTTGTAATCTGTGTTTGGAAACTTGTACATGTTGATGTGGTTATCAGTAACTGACCTTTTGGACATAGCCCACCTAGTCACATAATAAATGTGTGTCTGCTGTGTAAGTGTTCACACTGTTGTTGCCAGACTGTCTGGCATGTCCTTTACTTCAACATGGTATTACATCTGCCTACAGCACCTTTGATGGTTTGGTTAAAACATACTTTCTTATGTGATTTAGGTACAAATGTACACTGCAGATGTCATGCAACATTTACCATTATGTTTCAACATGTGCAAGACATGCATTATCACATAAGACTTTTATTCATCATTCCGGTGTCCGTGAGTGTCAGCAGGTAATTTGCAGTTACTGCTGTAACAATTCCACTGTAAACATGTATGTTACTGACAACCACTTGCAAATAATATGTTACCCATATTTCTGTCTTTGCCCCTGTGTTTTGCATGGCAGTTGTTATGCTGTCCCACTGGCATACTGACATTGTGTGTAGCATGTGTTGGCAATGCTGATGCCATGTTGTGTCATATAAATGTGTCTCATTCGTACAGTCATTTCTGATTTACTGAATTCATAGACTGCCAGTGTAACATTCATGTATACACTGTGGTAATGATAAATTTATTCAGTAACAGTACAGCATGCCATGTTTGGTCTCTGTTATATTTCCACATCCATTCCTTATTACAAGAACATATTATTCGGTACAATAGATGTGATTGATTTATTCAGTAGTATACCCATAGAGGAAGGTATAGAAGCTTTCACTAGATGCCTGAGAAAACACACAGATATGAACTGGGACAGGATATCCCTACTGGTGATTTAATGAGCATAATATTGCAAATTAATTACATATACTTTGAAGGGGAACTGTTCAAACAAACCAGAGGAGTGGCTATGGGTGCGGCTTGCGCACCATTATTTGCAAACCTGGTTATGTTGGACTGGGAGGAAAGGAATATATTTAACAGTCCATATTATTCCTCTATAGTATATTATTCCCGTTTTCTCGACGATATATATATATTATGGAAAGGAGACAACAGTTCATTTTCTGAATTCTTATCATACATTAATACTAGCAGTGAATTTTTAAAATTTACATCTGAGTTTAACAACAGAGGGGTGCCATATTTAGACACACTAGTCAGTGTAGAAAATGGCTGTCTGAAATCAAGAATATTTAGAAAAGCTACATTTACTAACTCATATTTGGATTTCAGCAGTTTTCACCCCACTAATGTCAAAAGGAATATATACAAAGGCCAATGTATTAGGGCCACACGTATGACCTCTGACTATGAGGATACGATTAATGAAATTGATTTTATCAGTGCATTATTTTTAGAAAGGGGATATGATAAAGAAATTATGAGGGACATTTCTATGTACGTCATTAGTCAGAGGGGTAGTAAATATGCACCGCTGTTAGGAAGTAACAACAATTCTGATACAAATGACCTTCATAATTTAGTATCAGAACCTACTAGTCCATCAGTTAACAACTTAAATGAATTAGATCCTGTAGGTTGCAATAGACACAAAAGTTTCAACAGAGCTTGCATTATTGAATATGGTCCATGTAGCCATATTATAAAGGACATAATAATCAAGAACTGGCATTTATTGACAAACGAAAAAGTAGTAGCTGACATAGTAGGAACAGTTCCTATTTTTATTAATAAAATGGGCAGGAACATCAAAAACTTGTTAGAGGTGAACATTAAAATTAAGAATGGAGATGACACACATACAGGCAAATGTGGGTATTGTAATCAATGTTCCAGCATATATGAAAAAAGCCCTATAGTTTTGCAAAATATTAATAAGAACAAGATACATATACCTAAGGGTAATTGTAGAACCAAAATGCTGGTATACATTGCACTTTGTTCGGTCTGTCCCTCATTTTATATAGGGAAGACCGAGAGACAACTTAGGCAAAGAATATATTCACATCTATATTGTATAAAAAAGAAAGACACAAAGAACGCCCTAGCTAGACATATGGAGGAGAAAGGGATGGAACACAAATTTAAGTTTGCCATATTAGAAGTAGTAAAAAGTAATCCCAGGGGAGGAAATGTGAAAAACTATTTAGCATATAGGGAATTATATTGGCAGGTTTTAACAGATGCCAATACTGCCCCAGGCATTAATGATTATCTTTCAATTAAGCCTTTGTTAATGTTGAACAGTTAAAGATTTTTTAGATATAACAACATTTTTTAGATATAACAACATTTATTATATTATTATAAGTATATATTTATTAAGTAATGAATTGTAATATGTATTGCACTATGAATAGTACAACAAGTATGTTATTTAATATTGATTCAGGGGACATCTCATACATTTATACATTTTTTATATTTCTACATAGTATTTGTACAAATATTATTTTATATGTATCTTTTGAGCAATTTTTGAATGTTTTTTAAAAGCATTCACTAATTAAGGAGTTTTTGGCGCCATTTTCAAATATAAATTGATCAGAGGTACACTTAATTTTTGTTCTGAAGAAACTCGCTGTGACGAGTGAAAGCGCTCAACGAAAGTATTGTGGATATTTATTAAATTCATCTTGCTTTTATCCTGGGACCGGTGGATTTATTTTGCTATCATTGCTGTGTAAGGTATTTTCCGTTTGGTTTACTAGTATTCACCAATGCTACAGTGGTATGGGTATGATTTGTAAATTGCCATGCCATGTATGTGCAACAGAAGGACATGTCTTTGCCCCTGTGTTTTGCATGGCAGTTGTTATGCTGTCCCACTGGCATACTGACATTGTGTGTAGCATGTGTTGGCAATGCTGATGCCATGTTGTGTCATATAAATATGTCTCATTCGTACAGTCATTTCTGCTTTACTGAATTCATAGACTGCCAGTGTAACATTCATGTATACACTGTGGTAATGATAAATTTATTCAGTAACAGTACAGCATGCCTTGTTTGGTCTCTGTTATATTTCCACATCCATTCCTTATTCACATAATATCACACATTTCGGGAAATAGTGTGTATATTCAATGGTTATGTATTTCTCTCTGCACATATTCTGATCGAAAGAGAAACACTTTTGTGAGCAATCACTGACATCATGTTATTGTGTTGTAATGTGACATGTAAACACAGATGGTTATTTCATATGCCATTTTACACTGGCTTGACAGTATATGTGTATATGATACCAATTCTTAATTTGCTTACCTATGCCTCTTTCTGTTATATGACTCCACAATACTGTGTGTTTGATTTATGCAGGCCTATTTTTGTTGAATTTATCAATACAGTCTGCCAATGTGACACACACTGGCCATTTGATTCAATGTAGTTTAGCTTGATTTCAACACCACACTCTGTGGTGTACACATTCATTTGCACTGTGTCAGTTTGCATATTGTTGTCCTGCTTTATTGTTTACCTATGGAGATCTGATGACATGTCTTCCTTGATGTGAGACCATGTTGTCCACCTCACTTCCATCTTTGTAGGTATGTCATATATCTTGCACATCTGCATGGTATATGTTTGCTTTGCTGGAATTATCAATCATTTTTATGTATTTGTTATGTTACAAGGTTAATGTGTGACAGCATTATGGTTATTATACAGATGCAGGACATCTGCACACAAGTCGCTGGCTACTGCTTGCAATACATCCTTGTTGTTTTTATGCTTTTGTGTGCACTGCATATTAACCAGATGAGTCTTGGTTTGGCTATTGATTGGGAAGGAATATTTTGCACTAAAACGTTGGTGACTTGAAGGTGTTTAGGGCTATACTATCTAAGCAGAGTTCTCCAGTAATTATAGCTAGTTCATTGATACAAAAGTTTAGATTTCATTAAGTGTTCTCTTGAAGATTTTTATTCTGGAAGGACAGGTTATTTAGAAAGATGCTCTTCAGTGCTGCCTTTTTATGGAAAGAGGTTAGAAACATGAGGTGTGCTGTCATGAGGGGATTGATTTTGGTTTATCAGAATGTCTAAAAGCGTTGTGTCTTTTTTAGTGACCAATATTATTTTCTCCTATAATTTTAGGACATGTTATGCCTAGCTACTTTGTAGTATTTGCTCTACATAATTCATATTAAGCCTTACATCCAAGCGTTTACTTAAAACATCGTTATGCTCTTTCCGGGGCATTGATGACATAAGATAGTCTCCTATTTTATATTCAGTATCATTGATATTTATTATTGCATGAGAAGCTTATATTTTATTATTTTTTTTTCTTCGCTTCTAGCTTTTAAGTATTCTTTTACAGATAATGAAGCATTAGCATCTATCCTACTGGCTCAGTGACAAAGAAAGAATGGATCCCTTAGAATATGGATTTTAAATCATTGCTTTTTACTATTGAGCCTTCTGGCTTTTAGTAAGGTGATCATCGTCTCTGAATTTTCTATCATTTGTATTATTAAGTATTTTTGTGGGGGTGGGATTTGATGACATGTAAAGACACATGAAAATAAAGAATAATTTTTTGAGTACTTGTCCTGCCCAGAAATAGAAAGTCAGACATGGAGAGCTATAGTGAAAGAGACACACAGTGATAAAATTCTGCTTGGTTGTGTATCTCGGTACAACCAAGTAAAAATGAATTATTGTGTCTGTTACACCATACCACTAACCACTGCCAAAATGCTAACATTTTATCTTAGGTAAATACTAGGCTATCAGTGTGTAGACTATTACAAGCCTAGACAATGACAAGAGGCAAAAATGCAATCATGCACCTTCTATCTGTGAGATTAAACTTGATTATTATGCCAACTTTCCCCAAAAGCTTATGAGGGTTTTGAATCCACAGTCACACATCTTCCCACACTACTGCACTAATATCAGTTGAGCTACTCTACATTGATATGCATGTGCCCATATCAGATGTATGGATGATGTTGTTGTTTGTCTTTTCAGCTTTTCCCGGTTAGGGGTCACCACAGCAGAACTCCCGTCCGCTAATAATTGTCAGTAGATTTTTTATGGTGCCAAGTTGCCAGCCCAACACCCAACCTTCAATGAAGGCATGCCCATTCAGGCATGTCTTTCAAATGCCACTCGACCGCGGGGAGAACATGCAGACTCCACACAGAAGGCACTCCAGCCAAGAATCAAACAGGCAAACCTTTTGCTGTGAGACAACAATGCTACCGCTGCACCATCGCAGCTTATCAGATGTATAGATATTATTACTAAATATTATTACTAAATAAACACATTTGTCAAGTGTGCTATGATGTTGTGTAATCCTGTAATATCCTGTAGCATATCAAAAAGAGTGGACCTCCTTAGATTGTTTAGTCTAATATTAAGAATGAACATGACATAATTATACTGAGGATGGTTAGCCTTATAGACATATCCATTGGCACACTGACACATTGAAAAGTCCAGTGAGGTGTGTGGTTATGAACAAGTGAGTCACTAATTATATTTTTGGATTTTCTAGGTTATATTGTCACAGTCATAGGCTTTTGATTTTGTGTTGGTTCATTTTAATCCTTTAGTTTTGTTGTTACGGACTATTACAGATTATTACTGCTGTCACATGATGACTTTGAATGTTAGATTAACTTTTGTCAGTGTAATGGCAGTGCAAGGCTGTGCATGCATATGGTTCTGTTTTAGTACAGTTCAAGGCTTCTAGAGATAGATGTGGGGTCTTTCCAGATGTATTTTTTACTACTGCATACATAGGAATAGTTTCTGTATATTTTCTTATCTTTGTTTCTTAATTCAAGGTTTCAGTGAGAAAACACTGTTCTCTGCTGCAAATGACAGGGAGTGAAATATCATTAGCATTTAAAGGCAGCCTTGACTGCACCATTGGTGAGAAGAGTAAAGTAACAGGAAACGTCTAACATCATGAAGTAAGCATTAAGTCCTATTAGGATGGGTGTCATAATGAAATACAAGACTACCTTGCAGTGTTGTGAGGTCCAGTATTGCAGATGTAGGACCCCTCACCTTTGGAAGGCCCAATTTTCTTTACAATGACTATGCTGGACTGCACTATTGCACTTACAAAATGAGCTTTGTATGCTTCTTAGTAGATTGATTTGTTTAATATGGGTCTACTGAACGTTGCTGAACAGATGCCCTTTAGACAACACAGCTATCATACAATAACCATAATAAGTGCATATTCTCAATGCTACTCATCATGTAACGCAACATCTTAAACATGAACTAGTCCTAAAAATACATGAAATACATGTTTTATATATGTGGGGGTCATTCCTAAGACCTGCAAATTGGGGCCTTGCAATCAATGTGTGTGTGTGTGTGTGTGTGTGTGTGTGTGTGTGTGTGTGTGTGTGTGTGTGTGTGTGTGTGTGTGTGTGTGTGTGTGTGTGTGTGTGTGTGTGTGTGTGTGTGTGTGTGTGTGTGTGTGTGTGTGTGTGTGTGTGTGCGTGCATGCATGCACAGGAATATATACAAAATCTATCACAACAGGGATCATAAACACAGGGTACAACTGGCACAGGTATGCATACAGACTCAGATTGTTGTATCAGTGTATGGCATACAATAAGGGACAAACCTCAGTACAAGACATTCCTATCTCTCCATTACAGAAAGATGCAAACAGAGAAACAACATAGGACATAATGCAGAACAGTCACTATCACAAGCCAAATATATCACTTTAAAGTATGGATACATTATTGTAATGAATGGAGTCAGCTATGTTTATTAAAGCTATTGGAATCATGTGCCATCAGACTTGAGAAGGAACACCGACAGTTGACATTGTCAGTGTTCTGCACAGCAATCATCATCTCCATGGAGTAAGTCTGACACTACTGGACAGAATAGATCAACTGTCTGTGTTACTCTAATGCAGTGTAGGGTGCTCAGGCTGATGGCTCACACCCCAGTCTGGTCTGGGCCTACCACGTATAGAAATACTTGGCTCAGGTTGCTCCACAGAAGAGACTGATGGAGTGACACAAGAATGTGGAGGTGAAGAAGCATAACTCTGACTTGACTGTCTGGGTCTGACTGCAGGGCCCACATCAGATGGGCCAGCAGTGGAAGTGTGTACACGTTGCCCATTGATGTCTGATGGGCAAGGTTGGTTCTGGTAAGACAGGACATGCCTCTCCTAGATGACAATTAACTAAGCACAGTCAGTGCACGCAGAACTCTGCTTGCACTATGGCAGTTCATAGGTTCATACTAGGCTATCTGCCCTAGAGCATTTATAAGCCTAGCCAGAGTGTGTTTGGCTTTCGCCACCCATTTAAATTAATTTTGCTATGCCCTTTTTCGAGGTTAGTATACTGTGCCTCTGTCTAACAGTGACACAGAAGTGATACCCGGGGTAAACCTATGATCTCCCATACACTCATCAAGATTCCTCTTGAAGAGTGTCAATGAGGGACTCTGCCTAACCTGGACTGGGATTTTATTCCAGAGTGAAGGGAGCCTCTGAGTTATGAATCTGTCCCTCCAGCATGTCCTATTTATTTCAATACTGAGATTCAAGTCTCTCAAGCGCTTAGCTCGATGGGATTTGGATTTTCTGAGGTGCAGCATGTCCATTAATTCCGGGTTGGACATGGCTTTATACGTCAGGCACAGATCACCTTTGAGCAGGCGGTATGCCACTGAGTAGAGCTGGAGTTTCTTTAACTGGGCAGCATATGGCATCTGTTTGAGCCCTTTGATCCTCTTGGTGAGGTACTTTTGGGGTCTTTCCAGTTTCTGCAGGTGTCTGGTAAGGTACATCCCAAAAGGGGCATTGTACTCAATTATGGGCCTGATGAGGGATGAGTAAAGAGGCACTATGACCTCCCCTGATCTAGATGTGAATCCCTTCATGATTAGGTGGGCTATATAAAATGTTTTTCTAACCACTTTGGCCACGTGGTTGTCAAATGAGAGATTGATATCAACTTGGGTCCCCAGGTCCCTAATTACTTCTTCCGTACTTAATGGATTACCACCTATGTGGTAATTTGTGGGCACTTTGTTTTTGTCAAAGGGGGTGACTATACACTTTTTGGCATTTAGCTTGAGGCCATGGTTCTGGCACCAGTTGTCTGTTTCTATGAGGTCCTTTTGGAGGATGCTTGTGTTGGCTGGGGAGTCGATTATGGTGCCCAGTTTGCAGTCATCTGCGAACTTGGTCAGCCACAGTCCTTCCGTGTTGGCCTGTACCTCTGAGAAATATATACCGAACAAGAGAGGTCCAAGGACTGAGCCTTGTGGGATGCCATTTGTAACTGGTTTGGAGTCTGACATGGCTCCAGCAATTCTAACCATGTGGGTTCTGTCCTTGAGCCAGTTTGCAACCCATCTAGTGACATAGGTGTTTATATTTAAGCTGGTGAGCTTATCTATAATGCCCGAGTGGGGTATTGTATTGAAGGCTTTTGTGAGGTCCAGGTAGGCTGTGTGGACCACCTTCCCCTCGTCAATGACCTTGGTGACTGTTTCAAAGAAATCAACCAGGTTTAAGAGGCAGGATCTGCCCTTAACAAAGCCGAACTGGGTAGGATCCAGTGTCTGTAGGTCCCCAATATCTTTATTTATGAGGGCCATGATGATCCTTTCCATAGCTTTGCAGACCAAGCCAGTCAGGCTTATGGGGCGATAATTTCCAGGATCCATTGAGGCACCACCTTTGTGGAGAGGGACCACTGTTGCTGTACACCACTCTTTAGGTACATATCTTGTAGTAAGGCTCAGATTGAATAGTAGTTTTATGTATGGGTTTAGCTCTTCTTGGAGTTCATGTAGGACACAGCCCGGGACACCGTCTGTTCCCATTAATGCTGTGTTTTTTGCTTTGGAGAGGGCAGCTCTTACCTGAGCATCTGAGATGTCAGGGCGGCAGCACTCTGCTGGGATAGATATTAGCCCTTTTGGTAGGAAGGGGGGGAGAAGTTTGCGCTGAACCTGTCAGCTAGGATGTTGGCAATGTCTGTGAGTTCAGTGTATTTTTTGTCATTTTGGACTAATTCTGAGCATATCTGGGAATTCCCACCCAGGTTCCTAACATAACTAATGAAAGCCTTGTGATTATCCTTAGTGTCCTGTGTAATGTTTCTCTCTAGGCTGGCCTTAGACAATTTTATGAGTGCCCGTAGTTTTTTGCTAATACTGATCAGAAATGCCTTCCCTTTTTGGGATTTTGCTCTATCATGTAGTAGCTTCCTCCTTATATTGTATAGTTTGTTTATGGCTGGAGTCCACCAGACAGGACGTCTGCCTTTGGAGGATTGGGTCTTGGTTTTATTTGGGATTGCATGATCCATGCATTCCTGAAGGTGTTCATAGAAAGCATTTATAAAGGATTCTGCGGTCTGGGCCGTATTTTCTACAGGCCCGGGGTCTTTGAAGGATTCCACCTCAGTTTTGAGGAGTGTGAAATTTGCTTTAGAGAAGTTTTTCACTGTGGTTTTCTGGGCAGGGGGTGGGGTTGGGATGTGAATATCCAGTGAGATTAGTTTATGGTCTGATCTTACCAGTGAGGGATACACTTCTGGTCTGGAGCATAGAGTCCCCATGTTGGTGATGATCATGTCCAGTATGTTTTCCCCTCTTGTGGGAGTGGTAACAAGTTGTTCCATAGCATTTGAGTTTATAAATTCTAGGAACCTTTGGGCTAGGCTGTTGGAGCTAGAGTAATGTTCCTAGTCTATGTTTGGGTAGTTGAAGTCGCCCAATATAATGGTGTTTGGAGATACCTTCATATTTTCCAGTGTTCTCAGGAAGGCTGAGTGGGATTCCTGGGTTTGGGAGGGTGGTCTATAGCAGGCTATAAATTGGAAGGCAGTTTTACCCACTGTTAGTTGCACATGGATAGTCTCTGATACTTCATGCTGTGCCACCAACCTGGAGGTGTGGGTATCTTTGACGAATATTGATACTCCCCTTCCTTTTGTGGTTCGGTCCAAGTTTTGGGGCCAAAAAGCATGGTATGAGGTATAACCTGGTAGTGCTGGGGTGCTCTCAGGAGCCTTGAACCAGGTTTCTGTTACTGCACAGATATCGATGTTCTCCATGCTAAGGAGAGTTTCAAGTGCATGCATCTTGAGGTTTAGACTTCTGGCGTTGAGTAGCATTACTCTTAGTTTCTTATCCCTTGTGGTACCTATGGAGGTGGGTTTGTCTTTTGAGCCTTGCCTAAAAAAGGAACTATGGGGGTACCAAGAGCCTTTGCCAATATCCGAAAGCCCAGAGGTGACAGATGCAAGCAGTGCTGTAGTATTGTGAATACTAGGGATTCTACTGACCATTCCACAGATAGCATACTTTCATTTTGTGCAGGCAATGATGCCATTATCTCATCATGTCTGCACTCCTGTTCTTCATGCAGGTGTAAAACACAGTCTGTACCATGGGTAAGTGTGCGAATGTCGGATCTGTGTTGGCAGACACCCTCTGATGCCTGCATCTGTATGTTGTGGGGAACTGTCAATATCAGCAGCACTGGTCTCAGCTTGGGTCTGTTGTTCATGGGCCTTATCCTGTCCACCATCCAATGTCCCTTCATTGTCAGCGTGACTGAAAAGTTTCTCTCCACATCTGAGGCTACAGTTGCATCCACCAGACTGTCACCATCTTGGCTAAACTGTATCACCATGTCATTGTCCTGTGTGCCAGGGGCCTTACTGCCATACTGAGACAGATCAGATCCCACATTGTGATCTCTGGATGAGATAATGGAGGATAAATATAGCTGATATGCTAAAAGAAGAGACAGATGACACAGATCAGGACAATGTGCTTACATTGTATGGTGAATATTATTAAAGACATATGACACATATATCTCATTGTAATCATACCGGTAACACTGATGTACCTTTAGTGTTTGTCTATGTATGTACCACAGAATCCACATAACAGGGATTTGCCACCCCTGAAAGTCTTCATGGGAAGACAGTATGGTAGAAGAGGGATGAACTTCAAGTATTATAAGAGAATAAGTCAGCATTATTAATCACATCATTGCCAGCATGAACTTTTCAAACAACATTAAACATACAGTAGGTATTACATAGACAGACCACTTGTTTGTGCACTGGATGATGATGCAGTCTGACCTAGGAATGGGTAGAAGGACACAGTATTAATGGGGGACTACAACAGGAGTAACATCAATGACAGTATTAATGGGAGACAACAACAGGAGTAACACTGATGACATAGTAATGGGGGACAACAACAGGAGTAACACCAATGATAGTATTAATGGGGGACAACAACAGGAGTAACACCAATGACAGGTATACAAGACATGTAATAGCATACCACTGACAGACTCCCACTGTTGTGAGTCTGTGTGTTGTACTGCAGATCCTGTAGTGGGAAAGTAAAGAGTAAGACAACAGTCATCTATGCAGGGAAAAGAATACTGAAAGCATGACATATAAGACACAGTAGCAGGGTCTACAGGTACTCACAGGACGGATGTTTCACTTGTTAGCCAATTAATCATGTCTGGAAAAACAGTGATATTATTGTCATGTATCACTGGTCTGCTACACATTTCTGCAAACTATGAACCTGCTGTGACATGCCTCATCTGTCTGTACTTGCACCTGTATGGCTTGGGCCTCACTGGATATACCTGTTGAATAAAAATGGTAGGTAAATATCTATATGCCAGTAAACAACAGTGCCATGACATGGGGCTGAGAATATAACAGGTAGTGGTCACTGTAACACTGTATGGAGACACTCACCTGCCATTCCCTGGCATTGTGCAGAAGTCAATGGACCTGTGAATATTAACGCAGACAGCATTGCACATGTTGGCTGCACTACTCTGTGTGCACTGCAGTTCTATGAGTACATGTCATTACACTTACGTTCATCATCATAGCCCTGTGTAGATCTGTTTACACGGCTCACTGCTGCTGCAAATCCATAAAGAAAATACTGTACTCAGTCATGTCATGCAAAGTAAGACATGCATGTTCAGCCTGGAACTCCTGCTTCTATCCCACCCCTGGCTGTGCATCACTCCCCACTTATTGTATGCAAGGAAATGAGAAATATTGTGATCTCATTGTGGGGGGGGGGGTCAATGGTAGTTCACCACCAGTATATCGTTCGATCTCTCATACCATCATAATATGTTGGCCTTGTTTCAGAGCAGTGTCATTGACAGGCCTCACAGGATCTTTTGCATTAATTGTGTTGGTGGTGTCGGCCTACACTTTATTCCTCCATACTGCATTTGTTGCACGTCCAAGGAGTATCTGTCCATGTTGTCACAGCACATCTAGTACTATGTCATTTTTCTCTGTCGAGAAATTGTCACCCCTATGTCTGTTTGCCATCTGAAAGACTGTGAAATGCACATGATCATATTCCTGTGGGGGATCAGTTATGCAGATGATTGTGTGTACATTTTATTTCACCATAAACAGTATGCATGCCTGTGCAAATCAAAAGTCTATGAAACACTGACTGTGACATATACTGATGTGACATATAAAACAGTAACAGTGTCTGTATACATAACAGTTATAAAATGAACATAACTTGTGTGATATTTGTAAAGGTTGTCTGTATGATTCAAACTCCATCTGTTGAAGGGATGTTGAAGGATGATCACATCATGCCACATGCGTTTACATGCAGTGCATCATAAAATATTACACAAATTATCAATTGAACAACTTAAGGAAAGCATTGGAAAACCTCAGTATCTGTAAGCAGGCCACAGACAATATGGATCCTTTTTTATATTGAGCCAGTAGTTATAAGATTTGTGTTAAGAACCAGTAATGAAGAAATAGCCATAACAGCAAAAGGACATAGTACATATGGATAATGTTGGAATCCATAGGCTTCTGTATGTACACCACAGAGTCTATGCAGTTACCTGTAAGACATACAGATGACCTGTTAATCTGTCTTTATGTATAATAGTGAGTTTGGTGATTCTCTTATTTCCTCTGTTTAATAATTGTATTTTACTGTGGAACTTTTCTCCCCGGGTGTCTGCTGAAAACGGGCCACTCAGCCCAGTCGGGCAAACCCAGTCAGCAAATGTAAAATAAATAAATAAATAAATGGACTGTTCATTTTTCTTATGTTTGTTTCTTTCGGCATTTTTCCACTAATGATAGGCAGTAGAGCCACACAGAAAATTTGTCTATACAACTATACATGGGAAATGTATGCATGTTCTTAATGCAGATGGCAACACCTATATGCATAAAAGCAAATCAAACAGCACTCCAGTAAGTTGCAAGCATTTGTCTTAAGGCACACATTTTCAATAAAAATAACTCTAAACAGGTATATTTGAGAATGAGTAATGTTAACACAGGTAATATTCCCAAATCAGAAAGGCTAGCAGGTGGCAATTTACCTTATCAGCTACCTGCAAATTGGGTATCATTGAAAGTGAGAGCACCTAATGCGCACCCATCTTTAAGTACCATATGAGCCATACATAATTAATGAGGTTCATTAAAATTCCAGGTTTTGAAATCCCATTTGCACATGTCCTCGTAACTTCTTGAAATCCTGTGCATTAACCAGTAGCTTGATGTGATGGGCATGTTTTCCATGCAAGTACCCAATAGGCATCGATAAACAGTGCCATGTGCAGCACGTGCCCGTTATCTTCCAATGAGTTGATAACATGATAACACCTCTTTTAAATATTAATTTTGCTACATTTACACATTAGACCATTGCCACCTGAGAAATGAATGGGACCTCAGTGAGCATTTTTCCATGTATACTACATTTTCCATTGGAGAATCAGGGTGTCTATTTCTAGGAGACTGTAATATGTCCAGGCACCCAACTGGGCTGAAGAAGAGACTACACAGATGCTGACTGTGTAAACTGGGAGCATGGATGAGAGTCAGGCCAAGGAACTTAATGATGGCCAACATCTAGAACTGGATTGGGAGGGAGCACTGACAATGTACAGGGATCTACCTGACTGGAGTGCAGGTTCACCATCACTGCAATGACCTGTATTGGAGTGATACAGAGGACCTTTGTCGGAGGGTTTGTGAGGTGTGGAGACAGCCAGTGGATCCTTACAGTACGTGTTCAATCCTACGTATAGCTGAGCAGTCCTATGGAATTTAGAGTTATAGCTGTGTCCCAAATATATTAGTTACATGGCATTTATAACCATCATGTAGCTGTTCTGACAATTAGCTCATCTGCATAATTAAGAAGATATAATGAGTGCCCCCCACATAAGTATGGGTTCTATTCCCACACTGTTAGTTTATTTACTAATGTTTATAATATACATAGTTCTGAACTTTGTAGATGTACATCTCTTTTCCAGCATATAACAACATCATTTCACACATCGACTTTAGTCGTGTATCACTGACACCCATAGCACCTAGGCTGCTGATGACTACACATTTTGTAGTTATCTGTTATAGTAAGACAGTATTGACTACTCTAGTTGTATATGTCTGAATAATGACTCATAAATAATATCTTGTCTTCATTCTACCTAATAAAGTGAACATTCTTACTGCAGTCCAGTTTCTCTAAGCCAAGATGAATGCCTATCTGACTGATTACAAATACATTTTTAGTTATGTGTTGATAGCTGTTATTTCTTTAGATAACATTGGCCAATAAGTGTCAGAAGTTTTTGTATTCATCTGTTAGCCAGAAGAATTTGGATAAACACAAGCAACACCTGTTTGTTAAAAGGAAATGTATGCTGCCTGTTAGCTTCACCTGTATGGAATCTGCTCAGCATGTTGAGGGTTCAAATCCACATAGGGGAATCATATCATTAAATTGTTATGTTGGATTATTTCACACAGTCAGCTATTTTCTCTACATGACTGCTTATTGATATTAACAATTATTTTGTGCATGTTATGAATAACTTGGCTATTAATCAAATTCCTACAAATATATTCATAATCCATAATGGACTGTTTAGAGCAGATCTTTAAGCACAGGTTTAGTAAAGCTTGCTACAGATTGTTACATGCCTGACAAAGTTTTGTGCAAATGGTATTGTTTTCACGTGTTTTTTTGTCATTCATTATTAAATTCACTTCCACAACCACCTCTTTTGTGGAGTCAGATGGTCAGAGTCACAGAGTCACAGTGGAAATGCAGGGATACAATGATGTATGCATTTAATTTGTGATGTGCACTTTGCCAAGTAATATCTTTAAGTGTAGTCCTCCCACATTCCTTCCTGTGTCCCTGATGTACAGCACCTTTTATGTCTCTGTTAACAGAAGCTTTGCGATACATGACACTGTCCCACTGTCTCACTATCTGAGGGATGAAGGATTTCCGTTGCTGTTAATGGTTGCGACCACAGAGCTGACATGAATTAATTCTTGCTAAGTATTTACCTACATGCCAAATGTGCTCCTTTTTTGGAAATCCTAAGCCATGATCCATATTACTTGCCCATTCCCATCCAGGTGATGTCATAACCCCAAGTCTTTCCTCTAAATTCACTGCACACAAATTTTTAGTCAAGACGGATTAGCTGCTCAGATAGCTATTAACATTAGAGTTTATATGCATGTTAGAGTTGCAGTGTTGACTCTCCTGTGTTCAAGGATGGAAAAACTATGAAAAAAGCTCATCTGCATAATTAAGAAGATATAATGAGTGCCCCCCACATAAGTATGGGTTCTATTCCCACACTGTTAGTTTATTTACTAATGTTTATAATATACATAGTTCTGAACTTTGTAGATGTACATCTCTTTTCCAGCATATAACAACATCATTTCACACATCGACTTTAGTCGTGTATCACTGACACCCATAGCACCTAGGCTGCTGATGACTACACATTTTGTAGTTATCTGTTATAGTAAGACAGTATTGACTACTCTAGTTGTATATGTCTGAATAATGACTCATAAATAATATCTTGTCTTCATTCTACCTAATAAAGTGAACATTCTTACTGCAGTCCAGTTTCTCTAAGCCAAGATGAATGCCTATCTGACTGATTACAAATACATTTTTAGTTATGTGTTGATAGCTGTTATTTCTTTAGATAACATTGGCCAATAAGTGTCAGAAGTTTTTGTATTCATCTGTTAGCCAGAAGAATTTGGATAAACACAAGCAACACCTGTTTGTTAAAAAGAAATGTATGCTGCCTGTTAGCTTGGCCTGTATGGAATCTGCTCAGCATGTTGAGGGTTCAAATCCACATAGGGGAATCATATCATTAAATTGTTATGTTGGATTATTTCACACATAGTCAACTATTTTCTCTACATGACTGCTTATTGATATTAACAATTATTTTGTGCATGTTATGAATAATTTGGTTATTAATCAAATTCCTACAAATATATCCATAATCATTAATGGGCTGTTAACAGCAGATCTTTAAGCACAGGTGTAGTAAAGCTTGTTACAGACTGCTACATGCCTGACAAAGTTTTGTGCAAATGGTATTGTTTTCAAGTGTGTTTTTGTCATTCATTATTAAATTTACTTCCACAACCACCTCTTTTGAGGGAGTCAGATGGTCAGTCACAGAGTCACAGTGGAAATGCAGGAGATACAATGACGTATGCATTTAATTTGTGATGTGCACTTTGCCAAGTAATATCTTTAAGTGTAGTCCTCCCACATTCCTTCCTGTGTCCCTGATGTACAGCACCTTTTATGTCTCTATTAACAGAAGCTTTGCGATACATGACACTGTCCCACTGTCTCACTATCTGAGGGATGAAGGGTTTCCGTTGCTGTTAATGGTTGTGACCACAGAACTGACATGAATTAATTCTTGCTAAGTATTTACCTACATGCCAAACATGTGCTCCTTTTTTGGAAATCCTAAGCCATGATCCATATTACTTGCCCATTCCCATCCAGGTGATGTCATGACCCCAAGTCTTTCCTCTAAATTCACTGCACACAAATTTTTAGTCAAGATGGATTAGCTACTCAGATAGGTATTAACATCAGAGTTTGTATGCATGTTAGAGTTGCAGTGTTGACTCTCCTGTGTTCAAGGATGGAAAAACTACTGTAACACTGTAAAATGCATATAGTGATTATCTGATGTTCTTCAAAAGTAAACTTTAGAGGCTGATCTGAGCCATGTATGTTCCTGTTATTTGAGGACTGTGCCATTCATAGCTGCTCTTCTCCTTTCCAGGCAATGAAGACAGGATCCTGAATCGTGTCCGGTGCATCAGGTGGATGCAGACGCATGAGGAGCAGTGCAAGGACAAAAGTATGTTGCTTAATTTTTCTGTTTTGTTAAATAAAATGCATCCAATCCTTGTTACAAATCTGTATTTTTATATTAACATATATATTGCCTTGGATGGTGGAATACCCATCAGGCATCAGTAAAGTAAGTGCAATAATCACACTATAGCTGCGCTTGAAAGTCTGATTGAAATGCCAATATGATAAATGAAGTTTGGCAACAAACCAAGTTGTCTCGGGACATCTTCATGGGGGTTAGGTTAGTATTGGGGGGAATTAGGTGGGTTGGGGAGGTGAAAGGGTTAAGTGGAGGCAGGGATGGTTGGGAGGAAATGAGGTAAAGGTGGGGAGGGGCTTAAGATGTTTACTCTAGTGTAGCTGGGTAAGCATTCACATTTTGGTGTGAACTTGCTACAGCAAGTGTTACATCCATGATGACCTGTGGGTTACAGGTGGGTCTTGTCTGTGTTGGTTCAGTGGGTATGGCGGTGCAGATAGGCTTTGGTCTGGAGTTGCTTTGTGCAAGTGAGATCAGTGGTACATTGAGATGGGGATAGTGTCAGGGTGTTTGGCAGAGCTGTTGTTTTGTATTTAGATTGTCTTAGTTGATAGGATCATTTAAAAAAAAAAAAAAAAGAAAAAGGGGAAAAACAGGAAGAGCGGGTTTGCGGCTTTGTCGCTCTTCCCTAGGGTGCCCAGTGGGATTAGAGTGTCCTGTTTTATTTGCTAGTGCAGTTTTTGATTGATTGGTGTTTGTAGCAATGTTGGAAGTGGATTGCCTTTTGAGAACAAGTGTCCGTGCTGAGTAAGAATGGTGCAGTCGGGTGGGTTTGTCAATCGGGGCATTTTCTGTCATCTTTCTTGAGTGGCCGTTCACAGGTTTTATACTTCCTTGGTTGCCATACACATGGCAAGGATCGGACAATTAGCAAAAGCATCGGTGTATTGGCAGAGGCATACTGGTTTATTGCATTTCTGTTCTACAGGGGTCGAGTGATGCAGGTGTGCCCATCCGGGTGTCGATGTTGTATGGGTCAGTTGTTGTGGGCATGGCTGGGAGCATTGCGTTGCTTTGTGGTGAGTGATGGTTGATCGTGTCATTGGTGGTGCTCGTAGGGGTGTACAGTGATGGCTGCTGTCACTGTCACTGAGTCAGCACTCCCATCTTGGACACAGGTAAGTGTGTTCCTTTTCGTCTGCTAGTGGTGGTTTGGCGGGTCTGCCTTGTCTTGGCTGGTTTCAGTGGTGGTTTGGGGGCCAGGGGGAGCCGCGTCAGCCATTTCACGGCTGTTGGTTCCTTGGGGGAAGAGGTTGCTGCTGCGCATGCATGGAGTGGCATAGGAGTTCTGGTTGGAGAACAAGAGGGAAAGGCTTGCCCTCTTCTGTTCCCCCTCTGGTGTCTGGATGTTCATTTCAAGGATCTGGGGAAAGGAAAATGAGTAGTTGGAGGAAGTTTGCTGAATAGATAAGCAAGCGGAGGGATGGATGAGGATTATTTGGTGGAAGGTAATTCAATGAATGGTGTATGAAGTGAGATGGGATGCTGATTCATAAGTAAATTAAACGAGCAGAGCTATGGACACTGTTACTAGGCAGGGTGAGTAGGTATGCTGCCCTGATTAGCATTACAAGGATGTTATGATTTGTTTAGAATCATTTATATTATGAATAGTTGTAATTAATGAATTTGGTGAACAAAGTAGGTTATCGGAATTAAATAAAGGTCGTCAAATGTCATTTGGTGTGATGTGTTTATTGAAGGGGTCCGGGGCAAAATATCTTTTAGCATCAAGCCATGTTTTATGAAGAGTTTTGTTTTGAAATGTAGACCATAACCTAAATGACAGATTGGTTTGTGTATCTGTCACACATAGTTTGAGGTGGTTGTTTTACATATAAGTCTGTAGTGCTTTGCTTGCTGTTTATAATTTATGTGTTGGCACAGTTGTATATGGAGATGTGCTTAAAAGTGACTGATTTCTTGTGCATAGCCTGCCTTGTCACACATTGAATGGTTGTCTGCTGTGTTAGTGTTCATATTGTTGTTTGCAGAGTGTATGGTGCATCATTTGGTTCTCCATTGATATTGCATCACCTTGTGTGTTGTTACAAAATACTCATATCCTGTGTTTGTGGATAATTGTGCAGATAGGCATTTCTTTACAATATTTCATAATCAGTAAGGATAATCAGGATGCTTACATTTTTCAGGCTACTGATTGCTAATAATTGTAGGTATCTCATACATACAGAACACACACAATACTGATAGAGCCATGGCAGGGCTAGCCACTCAGTGTAAAATATAGCTCAAGGTGATTCAGTCATGATGAATAATGTCGCCAAAAAAATGAGCATGGTAGTTGCCGGTGATAAGTGGGTTGAGGACACGATCGGACCCACGCTAATGGTGGTAGGGGTGTATGTGCCCTGCATGTGCCCACCATAAAGCCCAGCAGCACTGAGTCAATAAGTAACTGGCTAGCCGGTGTCTATTGCCCATGCTGGGTTACCTTGGATAGCTCTGTTGAGTGAAAGCTAGTCATGAAATCAATCAAGCTGTCAAACATGATGAGATGGCGACAGTTAACATGACACCCTGACCCCCTGTAGAAAATGGGAAAAAGGGGGCTGCTACTGCTACTGCTGCTGATGATGATGATGACTTGGTGGCTGATCATATGACTCATTTCATGCAGAGACTACAATTTACATTCAGACACAGACAGAAACATATACAATGGAAAAGGAAATACTGTCATGCTGTCATACCCGCAGATGAACAGTTTACTGAAACAGACAACATTATCAAACAGTCCTATTAATATCATCTTGACATTTACAAGGTTTTAAACAGACAACATTATCAAACAGTCCTATTAATAGTGTCATCTTGACATTTACAAGGTTTTAAACAGACAACATTATCAAACAGTCCTATTAATAATGTCATCTTGACATTTACAAGGTTTTAAACAGACATTATCAAACAGTCCTATTAATAATGTGATCTTGACATTTGCAACATTTTAAACAGACGACAATATCAAACAGTCCCATTAATAATGTAATCTTGACATTTACAAAGTTTTATTTTGAAGAATACTGTTTACTACATAACGTTATTTACATGGCCTCCCTTTTGTAAGAAAGTTTTATCTGTGGGATTTGGTAACTTATGTGGACAGTGACCTAACATTTGACCAGCATGCGTTTTTTGTTGTAAGAAAGTCCTTCTGTATTGCACAGCTTATAACAAAGTGACTTTGTCTAGATGGATCAATCAAAGACAATCATTGAATATAATTCCCCCTTTGGTATGTATCTGTCCAGATACATGCAACAACTGGAATGCCCACAGAGATACTTTTACTAAAAAGATACAAGGCCTAACCACATGTCCTACATGGACCTACTCAAAGCCCCGTCACTGTACTCTTTATCCTACAGATTAAGAGGTGACCTGTGACCAGTATACAAGCCATCCTCCATGTTAATGTGGTATGAGGCAGTGTCAGGCATGATTCCATTGTTACACGTGCTTGCTTTGCATATGCTTGCCATACTTCATACTGGCCAATATTCAAATGTGCAGGTGATGTCATGATTTCCACAGGTAAGCTGTGTTATGCATGCAGTTGCACAGCCTTGACTGCACTGCTCACATTTGTGATAGCTACAGTCTCCCTTACATGTTCTATTATTGGATATGTCCAAACTATAGATAAAGTGACATAGGGAAGGTGTGTGCCTAAGGAGCCAATAATTAGCAGCAATTGTGTTGTTAATAGTTGTGCTACTTGCTAATGTTTGCAATATTACAAACTGAACTGTGTTTTAAATAAGAAGTTCGATGTATGCTACTGCACATTCAGTCTCATATTTGTACCCCATAAGAACAAGTGCAGGGCAAACCCCAGAAACAAACTCACATGATGGAACCGTAATATCAAAAAGTTTATATAATAAAAGGAAAAGAATTTTGGCCAAAAGTAAGAAGAGTAATTCCTAGAATGCTGGAGCCCTTGTCACTGAAATAAACAAAAACAAATCAAGAGCTTAATAAAATTCACCAAAGCCAAGTTTGAGGCTAAAATAGCTACCCATTTTTTACTTGTGTTGATAATCTCAATAGCACAATGCAGACATGTGCTGAACTTATTGTGAATGATGTTATCTACACTGAGGCTGAAGATATAGCAAACCTACTGGCCAATAAATTTAGCTCTAACTTTACCCCTCTCTCTTCTCCATCTGTCCCTCAAGAGATGTCTGAAACTGGCTCACCTCCAGCTATCACACAAGACCAAGTCCTAAAAGTGCTACTAAAAGCTAAACATACTGCATCAATCGGTCCTGACTCTATTCAGATAAAATGAAACATGATTACGTCACACCCCTAACAACACTGTTCATCTCAGCCTCCATACAGGTTTAGTTTCAAAGGGATAGAGATCAGTGATAGTCATTTCTCTGCATAAGAGAGGACCATCCACAGATGCAGACAATTATAGCCCCTTAAGTATGACCAACCTAATATGCAAAGCCATGGAAAGACCTGTCATGGAATTAATCAATCAGGACATAGGAAAACCTCAAACACTGGACCTGTCTCAGTTTGGATTTGTCAAGGGCAGATCATGCTTACTCAACCTGGTGGATTTTTTTTGAAAAGGTCACCAAAGCAGTGGATGAAGGCAAAATGGTACATACCACATACCTCAACGTAGCCAAAGCTTTTGACACAATTCCCCACTCAGGCATAGTAGAAAAGCTAAGAAACTGCTAACTGTCTCACTGATACGAAGCAGGTAATCAAAATAAGGGAAGTTAGTTCCACAAAGAGATCAGTAACCAGTGGAGTCCCCCAGGGTTCTGATATGGGGCCTCTCCTGTTTGGCACCTAATTTTCTGGAGAAAGAGGCAGTACCACAGGGCTCTGGCTGACTAAATTTGCAGATGACTGCAACCTAGGAGTAGTCATTGAATTCCCAAGGGTTTGTCTCAAATAAATAACTAATGACAAAATCATGGTTTGAAACTAAATGCCAAAAAATGCATTACTGCATCCTTTGTGAAGTCATCTAATCCAGGGAGCCACCACATTGACAATATGTCCCTAAGAGCTGACCCAGTTGTTCAGGATTTGGTAACATGGACAGAGACCTAATGTTTGACCAACAGGTGTCTTTTGTTGTAAGAAAGTCTTTCTGTATTGCACAGCTCATAAACAAAGTGACTTTGTCTAGATCTAGGGATGTCATTGTTTCTTTTTACTTAGCCCTCATTAGGCCAGCCATTGAATGTAATGCCACCTTTGGCATGTATCTGTCCAGATACATGCAACAAATGGAATGCCCACAAAAATACCTTACTAAAAAGATACAAGGCCTAACCACATATCCTATGTGGACCAACTCAAAGCCCTGCCACTGTACTCGTTATCCTACAGATTGTTAAGAGGTGACCTGTGACTGGTATACAAGGCATCCTCCAACCCATTATTTATCAATTTACTGCACAGCTATGGTTCGAATCAGCATCAACAAAATGGTTTGGAGAGACACATATATCTCACATGGGATACTGCTGCTGTGGAAAAGATTCCACATCCACATAAAACAAAGTTCATGCCTGTCATTATTCAAGATCAAGTTAGATATATGAATGGGAAACAGAACATTTATCCCAGGATTGCCCCCTGTAATGCTAATGGACAAAGGCAGCTCATAAATGATTTATCTCAGACATGGGTCTCCTCAAATTATCTATGCTCTGATTCCAGTTATTCTCATTAGGAGTAAAATATAATAATCAACCATGGATTGAGTCAATCTACAAACAAATGGGATAGATTATTTTGGGCACAAAAAGGGAAATTAGCTAGGCTTAATATGGCCAGCAAGGGCAGGTAGGCTGATACTTACCTATGAACCTATAAGAAACTGTAGTCTGTAATGCATGGACAACTATGGAATCTCTCTCCCAGGCATCAACATCTTCCCAAGTGTCATACTTACAAACTCAAGCAGCACATGTTGGTATAAGACAAGCAAATGTTTGTGCAAGAAGTCAAAAAATGTATGTTTCTTTTAAATAAAATGTCTGTCTGTACATTCTGGAGAAAAAGAGAAGGGAGTCTAAGTGTTAGGCAGGCATGGCCGCACAAACTTACTAGGAATTGTATGGATCAGGCAGTAGCACACTGCACAGGGGATGGTGAAATACTGAGGAAGTCGTTGAGTCATGATCCTGTTCCAGATCCCAGATTTCCACAAAGATATAGCGGCTTGCAGAGAATAGTATTGGACTGTCTTGGCAAGTTCAGGACACATACTAGAACTACCTTGCCATCATGACAAATATTAGCAGAAACTCTTTAGCATATTAGACACAAGGATGGAAATCATGCCTGTCAAACAGATATACTAATAAATTCAATAACTCCCTTCCTCTAGTCTATACAGGAAGAGAGCTAGATGCATAAAACTATGTTGCTGTTGCAGTTAGAAGTGAGATTGTGGTAACGACCTCTAAGTATAACTAGTATCATTAGTAATGCGGCTTGTAGATAGAACCTTCATATCAAAAGGGAGGCCGTGTAAACATCTTTATGTAGTATTCTTCCTAGATGTGTCATTAATTTACTGAAATATGCAAAGTGTTTCAAATGTATAACACAATGAGGAACCTGATATATGAAATAATGGATGAATCCATAATATATGCAGCACCACGGTTGTTCAGATGTGATTTTGAACATGCAGCCAGTAAGAGTTTATCTGGTAATGTCACAGGAACAACAATAAAAGTCTTCTTTTTCATTGCTGTAACAATATGTGGCAAACAAATCAATCGTT
This sequence comes from Protopterus annectens, assembly GCF_019279795.1. Taxonomy (NCBI): domain Eukaryota; kingdom Metazoa; phylum Chordata; order Ceratodontiformes; family Protopteridae; genus Protopterus; species Protopterus annectens. The sequence goes on from NC_056742.1 coordinate 474,238,640, forward strand.
AGATTTCACAGCCAGGTATAGGAATGAAAATGATTTCCAAATGCAGTTATATATTGATGTGTATTATATATTGATTATATATCGATGTGTATTATATATTGATTATATACTGATGTGTATTATATATTGATTATATATTGATGTGTATTCCATATCTGTCAAAGTCTAATCACCCTAGATCTCCATATCCCACACCCACCCCCCATTAAGGAAACCACCATCCAAAACTAGTTCAAAGTCAACTGCATGCTTTTTAAGATAGAAGTGGCAAACTTCACAACACCCATGCAGATGGAAAACAGAAGTACGACTGCTGAATCTTATACAAATGCACTGTATAAGCATATACACGAGTACATGGATCGTGCCATCCCCAACAGAACCAAGATGCTATCCTACAAAACAAGGAAGTCAATCTGGTGATCCCCTGCCATAAACAAATTCTACAACAGAAGGAAAAAGCTGTTGCAAAAAAGAGTAAACTCCCAAGATTGGAGGAACTCCCTGGTCAACCTCAGCAAGAAGCTGAGATCCCTCATAAAATCCTCCAACGCCAGTTTTGAAAATAAAATCACCACTGATTCCAAAGGCAACCACAAAGCATTCTACAGCTATGTAAGAATCTCAATGGCAACACTCAGATCTGCTCTAAGCTACAGTACAATGGCACTAAATATACAGAACCAACCGATATTGCTAACATCCTGGCAGATAGGTTCAGTGCTAACTTTACCCCCTTCTCACCCTCCAAAGGGCCCATCTTAATAGCAGAAGAATGCAAAGCCCTGTAATCATGGATGACAATTAAAGACCGCACTCTCCAAAGCCAAGAACACAGCATCCATGGGACCAGACAACATCCCAGGCTGTGTACCGCAAGAACTACAGATCGAACTGGCACCCCACCTAAGTACCATGTTCAATCATAGCTTCACCTCAGACTATGTGCCTATTGAATGGTGCACAGTGACAGTTATCCCACTCCACAAAGGGGGTGCCACCATGGACCCTGGAAACTACTGCCCCATTAGCCTGACAAGCCTAGTCTGTAAGGCCATGGGATGTATAATCTTGGAGTTTATAAACAAAGACATAGGTAACCTCCAGACCCTAGACCCTACTCAGTTTGGGTTTGGAAAAGGTAGATTATGTTTAGTAAACCTGACTGACTTCTTTGAAGCAGTCACTAGAGCTGTAGATGAAGGCAAGGTAGTGCACATATCCTATATTGAACTCGCCAAGGCTTTTGATACCATCCCCCACTCTGGAATCATACGTTAGCTCACTAAACTGGGCATAGATCCCCATGTCACAAGATGGGTGGCCAACTGGCTCACTGACAGAACCCACACATTTAAAGTAGCTGACTCCAAATCCAACTTCAGACCAGTGACGATTGGAGTAACACAGGGTTCAGTCCTGGGTCCTCTCCTGTTTGGTATCTACTTTTCTGAAGTGCAGACCAACACGGAAGGTCTTTGGCTAACAAAGTTCGTAGATGACTGAAAACTGGGAGCCATAATAGAATCTCCTAATGATGTAGACATTCTACAAAAGGGCCTCACAGAGACAGATGCTTGGTGTCAAAGTCATGGCCTCAAGCTCAGTGTCAAGAAGTGCATTCTCATCCCCTTTGGGAAAAACTCGGTACCCATGAACTACTACATAGGCGGTAGCTCACTAAACACTGAAAGTGTGATAAGAGACCTTGGGACACAGGTAGATAGTAGTCTCTCCTTTGATAACCACATTGCCACAGTAGTCAGGAAATCCTCCTACGTGGCACACCTTATCACAAAAAGGTTCTCTTCTAGAAAAAAGGAGGTCATTGTTCCTCTCTACTCATCCCTCATCAGACCCATTATAGAATACAATGCCTCATTTAACATGTATCTCACAAGACACCTACAACAATTGGAAAGGCCACAGAAATACTTCACTAAGAGGATTACCGGCCTCAAACAGATGCCATATGCAGACCATCTCAAAAAACTCCAGCTCTACTCCATCACATATCGCCTACTCAGAGGCAATCTCTGCCTAGCATACAAAGCTATGTCAAACCCAGAGCTGTTGGAAGTGCTACACTTAAAGAAATCCCAATCTCTCCGAACCACATGCTCCAGGGACCTAAACCTTGTCACCACAATAAACAGAACATGCTGGAGGGATATATTCCTGTCCTAGAGACTTCCCATACTCTGAAACAAACTACCCATTCATGTCAAGCAAAGCTCCTCATTGGACCTCGTTAAGAAAAACCTTGATGACTGGATGGAAAATAGAAAATTTACCCCAGGGATGACTTCTGTGGCACTGCTTGTCAGAGGCACAGGAAAATAATTTTCTTGGCTGGTGAAAGCCAGGGAATCTTTTTGGCTAGGCTTATATAGGCCCCAAGGCTGATAGCCTAGTACCTACCTATGAATCTATGAACCTATGAAGCCACTGAGTCATGTATACTGCAGAGGGAATATGTTACAGATGATTTTGCTGACTTTTTAATGTATGTGGAAGAGACATATCTAACTTGGCAAATAAATGCCACATCTGCCAGATATCTGCCTCATTCGACCACAATGTTTTTCAGTATTTCTGACTTGATTTCTGAAGATCTGCCAAAATAAAGAATTTTGTAGAATCCTGGCACAGACGCATTAGGTACCTACTGAGACACATATATATGAATATCCATACATTGATGACTACAGTGGCAAGGGGAATTACTGAGTTTATAAACAACTCACTAAGGTTAATGCAGGATACAATCACTGCCTCTCAAGAAAAGATATAAATGTCATGAAAACTATATTGACATATAGTACACTGGATTACTCAAAAACTTTTATAACCCAAATTGATATATGAGGAGACATACAGGTTGACTAATTGTATGTGCCAAAGTAGTGAAATTCTGTATCATAGATTAGTCTCTTCAAGAGCTCTCTAGCATGACTGACAGGAATTGCAATCAAGAATAAAAACCACGACTGTTCAGAGTTCAGTACACAAAACACAAGCGACAGTTGAATCAAAAACACCTTTCAATCAGTCAGTGCTTTTTGTACAATTTGCTGTTATGAATGTTTGTTATGGGTTGAAACATGCTTATATCTTCTCATGTCACCTATAGTGTTTCACAAGTCATACATGAATAGCATTCATTCGTCATGGGTGTGCATAAAAAACAAATAGTTAAATAAATACATAAAAATAATGGTAGTTTTAATGTTCTATTCTTTTTCTTTAAACAACATCATTGTAACTCTTCTGGGATTGCATTTTAAACCTAGCATGCATAATATGATATGTTCAATTAGAAAACAACTGCGTTCAAAAACTGATGTACACGCAATTGATGATTTGGAACAATGCATATTACACACATCTTAGATTACATAAATTTAACCCTAGGAATTCTCCAATTTGTCCATACTGTGCAGATCAAACAGCGGATCTTCTTCATATGTTCTGGAGTTGTAAATGCGTATATAAACTTTGGAACTCTCTTAAAGTACAACTGCAAAAGATGGGTTATCAAAGTTCTACACTGTCATGGGAATTTATGATTCTACACATTCCTCCAAGAGAGCTTTCCAGATCGCAAACTATTATTTGTATGAATATTTTTTTGCTGATGAAACTCTATATAGCCACAAATTGGCTAGAACCACATAAGACATCATGGAATAATTTTAAGCTTGTGGCTATAAAGCATATACTAGCACATAAATTACTTCTGAAACAAACTAACAAAAATATTAATAACCCGAAAATATGGGAAAAGGTCTTCAATATTATATTAGCATGATACTGATTTTAGGAATATATTAAATATAGGAAGCATTTCATGTAGATATTGTATAAATGGTTTGTAGTAGTTATAGTGTATTATGTGTGTGATGTTTATTGTATTTTTGTAATGTTTTTGGAAAATATATTTCAATAAAAATTTATTATGGAAAAAAAAGAAAACAACTGCGTGGCATATGTTACCATTTACTATTGCAAAAAGACATAATTTATTGATTTCATTAGTATATGTTTGCAATACTGAGGATAAACAACCATCTTTTTAAAAATAGTATTATATTATAAATCCATATGACAGACATGAAAAGGAATCTTGAAACACAGTAGTGATAGTACCCAGTTTCAGACCACAAGCCAAGTTACACCAAAAACAATTTATTCGATAAAGCTTTCGGGTCTACACCCTTCATCGGTATAATTTTACAACAGAAATGAGACATTTAAGTAGGAGAATCAATTAAACAAATGCTTCAGCCCAACCCACTCACTCACTAACCTAAAATTATTTAAAAGGGCAACCCCATACACACAAGATATAACACTTTCAAAAAATAACAACAAAATAACATCAAAGGTATATAGGAAAGAAGTTGACTCTTTAAGATATATAACTAAGAATAGTATGCATGCACCTCATATTTATAAAGGTGTTATGAAATCACAATTTATTAGACTGTGTAAGTTAAACACAGATGATGGTAATTTTATTGAGCAAGTTAACAGCATAGCTCAAGAGTTCCAAGCAAGTGGATACCCCCTAGAACTTATTGAGCAGGAGTTAAATAAAGTTATAATAGAAAGAGAAGGATACTATAAACCTATATTGTTAGGAGGTATAACATCTGAAAAGGATAAAGTGTATAAAGGTAAGGAATATGTAAGGTATATAACTACCTATAACCTTAATACATATAATGTGAATGCTATATTAAGAAAAAACTGGCCTATACTGTTAGCTATGCCTGAAATTCAATCTATAGTGGGAAGTAAACCTTCTTTGGCATATAGAAGTGCAGAAACTTTAAAACAAAAGCTTTGTTATAAAGATTTCAAGAGTAAACCTACAACTCAGAAAGAGATAGGCACAAGGAAATGTTATAATTGTTCATGTTGCAATGACTTATTTGAGGGTAGAGATTATTTTGAACATCCTACTGATGGACAGATTTATAAAATAAACACACTGACCACATGTAATGTAGAAAAAATTGTATATTTAGCATCGTGTTTAGCTTGCACTTCATTTTATGTAGGCAAAACTATTAGAAAACTCAAAGAAAGGATAATAGAACACAAATCAGACATTAGAAGAAAGCTACAAACTAATGCTTTAAGTAAGCACATTATAGAAGAAGGAAGTAATCATATATTTAAATTTAGGGTATTGGCAGCAGTCAATATTAGTATGAGAAAGGGAGATATTAATAATCTCCTAGAATTAAAGGAATTGGAATGGATTATTAGGCTTCAAGCAGACATGAGTCCAGGTTTGAATAATGCTGTGAACATAAAACCCTTATTAGTGAAGAAGCAAAGAGAAAAATTATGAAGCTGTTAGCTATAGTAAGCGGGCATTATTTTATTATAATAATATTATTATAATAATTATATATTTTTTAGGTATAAATATATGTTTACATTAATTTATTTGAATAATGTGAATCATGCATGTATGTGTTGTATGTATGTATATATGTGCATATATTTTTAAGCTATTTTTAAGATATATTTAAAGTGAATTTAAATTCTTTGTATGTATATATAAAAATTCTCTTGTGTGTATGGGGTTGCCCTTTTAAATAATTTTAGGTTAGTGAGTGAGTGGGTTGGGCTGAAGCATTTGTTTAATTGATTCTCCTACTTAAATGTCTCATAATATGAAAGTAGTAGCATATAGTAAACACACGTATAAAGCAAACAGTATTATACTTGGCCAGCTTTGCTTTATACGTGTGTTTACTATATGCTACTACTTTCATATTATTATTTCTTGCTGATAACAAATCTAGTCAGCTATACACAGAATAATGTCTTGGTCTGCTATACAAAAAAAACAATTGTACTGTACATGAGATATTCAGCTTCTGCATATTCACATAATACAACTGTTATATGCAGGATTTTAGTTTGTACAGAGCCATTATGTGACAATGTTAATCAGCAGGGCATTTTGAATGACATTGTAATTGTATACCATCTTGTTGTAAAGTGTCTGTTACTCTTATGATCTTTGCTATTTGCAACAATATTTAGTAAATACAATTCCATCTATATATTTTGCAGTTACCAAGTCTATGAATCTTGCGTTTGTCATCAGCTAACATACTGGTGAATAGATGGATGTAACAGTGTTTATCTACCATGGCTGTCTATGAAAAAAGGTAACATATTTGGAACACTACATAGACTAGTTTATTGTAAATTTAATATGTTCTTGTTAAGTAGTGTGACATACCTTTCTTCATATTTTAACAGCATATATTTTTGGCATCCGGGGAAGTTCTAAGGCCGACTGAAGCTGTGTATGTACCATAACTTAACTGGTTTAATTTTGCATGCAGAGGTCATGCTTAGTATGGAACTTACTTTATCAGCTGTGGATTCAGAGAACTATGCTGTTTTAAGTGCAGTGTGGTGTGTGTGAGTCTATTAGATTTACTTGCTTTCTTACCATCGATAATGAAGTGTACGTTTTGAATTTTCACACTGCAGATATAATTACCTTTGCGACGAAAAAAGTAATACCAATGATTAAAAGCCTCTCTGCTACAAAAAATCTGAAATAAAATCTTATAGGAGCTGATGAAGAACATTTTGTGTAAGGACTAATCCTGTTTTACTTTTGCAGAGTTAAACCTGTATTTTATCTGAGCTTTTGACTATATTTTGGATTATTTCTTGGCTTATGTACCCTGCCCTGGTGGTCGGACTGCTATTTTGCTTTTATATAATTAACTTTCAACATTATTCTGATGGTATTTTGATTGCTGATCTTGTGATTGATCATATTATGTACATCCACGCACACACACACACACACACACACACACACACACACACACACACACACACACACACACACACACACACACACACGCACGCACACACACACACACACACACACACACACACACACACACACGCACACACGCACACATGCGCATACTCACACACACACACACACACACACACACACACACACACACACACACACACACACATACACACACACACGCACACACACACACACACACACACACACACACACACACACACACACACACACACACACACACACACAGCATATTTTGTTTTGACTCCTCACTTGATTGACTGCTGCTTTTATCACCATATCCGCAGGAAGAGGTATTGGTGCTTGAGCGCTTGCCTTTTCATGGAATCTGTTTGCTTATGGTGTTAGTAGGTACAAATAAAGGAGTATGAAAGCAAACTGTCTACTTTGGCAGTTGTGGTAGGTTGCTCCCTCATAAAATGCTTTATCCAAGTATTTATTTTACTCCTTTTGTATTTCATAGGTGATCATAAGTGCAAGTCTGATTTTCCTTGTAGTTGTAATCATTTTATCTTTATTGCTGTTGTCTGTCGATTAGTTGCATAGCCAATATATTTTTGCACTGTTGATATTTCAGTTTGTCAAGTCACTTGCGCATAATCATAGATAGATATACAGATAGAGGGGCAGACAAATAGACAGATAGATTATAGGTAATGATAAATATAGAGGTATGCCAGGCAATTTGACAAACCAGCAAAAGAAGCCAGCACAGCTGATCGAATATCAGCTGCTCAAATGTGCCAACTTTGCTTATGTGCAAGATTACACTACAGTGGGGATAAGGGAATTTGCCCCTACCCCACTGTATTGCAGCATCGGAGTTGATATATACAATCAGCAGAGGGTGGTGGGCACACATGGGGGGGGGGTGCAGGGGTGGTTGCTCTCCTGCATAGTAAAGATTTTACTGTTGTTTTTTCTTTTTTTTTTGTTTTCATTAGGGTGCATTTCAAGCAGTTGAGCTTGTTAAGTTACACTCTGATATGTTGATTTTCAATAAAGCAACATACACCCAGATAGAGAGGTGTGTGTGTGTGTGTGTGTGTGTGTGTGTGTGTGTGTGTGTGTGTGTGTGTGTGTGTGTGTGTGTGTGTGTGTGTGTGTGTGTGTGTGTGTGTGTGTGTGTGTGTGTTGAGAGCTGTTGATGCAGCTTTTTAATTATGTTGCATTTTTTATAAATTGTGTTTTTTTGTTTTATTTTACTGAACTTATTTCCTTAATCACCATATACAAATTAACATTTTTTTATTTTACTGATAAAAGATGCTGTATGCACAGTGTCATATTTTTCCTGTCTTCCAATTATTCGAAGTTATTTATATAATTATCCATTTGCTAACATTTGAATATTATTGTTTCTGCATTGTGAGGCGCTTGGCATGAATTTCATTTTCCTTTTTGTCTAGGCATTATTTCCTTGTGTTGAGGTTCAGTGATTCAGGTAGAAGTCACTACTGCTCAGGCAGAGTATCTGACAGCTGTTTGGTGCATGTACAAAAATGCATTTAACGTGACTGTATGATACCACCTCTGTAGGAGAGAAAACAATTGGCATGGTAAAAAGTGATAACATGAATTGAATTAATTTTACTTCAGGTTTGCTATGAAAAGAACAAACTAATGCATTGTCCTGTATGTCTTAATAAAGTGAACGTAGCATTCCCACATCCACTAACTTTGTCCCATAAAATTTCACGAGAAAGTCATATCTACACATAAGTTTTATAATTTTTATAGTGCAGTTTCAAAATTAAACTTTATAGATAGAGACATTACTTTTCACAGTTTTTGGAACATATGTGCATTTATGTCTGACAATGTGCCTTCATTCTGTGGGTCACTACCCTTCATTATTACTCAACATGCCTTACTTCTTCTGAGTCATTACCTTAGAAGGCAATAATTAAGACAACAGCTTTTCTTGGTTTGTTTATTGTATATAAATAATAATATACTATTAATGTGCAAATCTTATTAAAATGACACATGACTGCTACTGAAAAATTGCCTAGTAAAGCTTTTAACACTGCCATTCAGAAAAAAATAACATCACTATTGTCTATTAAAGACTGAATTCTTATTTGCAGCCCTGTGTGTAAATCAGTGAACAGAACATTTCCTGGTGAACTATATCAATGAACATTAACAAATTAGATGAAAATATTAAAGAATTTACAGCCATGAGTTAGAGTTTGCACTTTGTTGATGCAGATAACTATCTGCCTATAAGGCTTCTGCTGTGTTACATAACTAAGATCTACAGAGAACTGATTGCTTTGAAATACTATTTAGAGAGAAGGCAACTTATTGGTCATAGGTGCTGCATCAATATGGTTGCCTCTGACAAGACTGGACTTAATAAGTTGTTACCATATGTGTACATCCGGGTCGCTGCTCCACAGTACTGTTTAGCACAGATTTTCGTTCACTTTCTGTTTTTATAGTTTACTATATCAAGGGATATCAGTCCAATGATTGCATATATTCAGCCATCTCACTTTCTAAGATATTACAGAATAGTTGATATATTCATTGTCACCTTATTGGAGGGTGAATATTTTTTTACATGTTTTTAATGTACAGATATTGGTTAAAAATAAAATTAAAAAAGCAAGTCTGCTGCATCACAGCAGCAGATTAAACTTTTGAGAAGCTCAGACAGACGAAAGGGTTGTGTGTGTGTGTGTGTGTGTGTGTGTGTGTGTGTGTGTGTGTAGGAATGTGTCAGCATAAGACACAGCGTAAGCCTGAGAAAGACAGAGAGAGAGAGAGAGAGAGTGTGTGCGCACCTCTTAACCTCTTTTTACTGCAACACAGTACATCAGCATACATTCTTTAAACACTATAATGTATGACACGCTAATTTATCTTATTTTGCTGTTGTTTACAAGGTTTGTCCTACTGGGTTTAATGAAAAACTCTTTTCAACAAAGGCATTAGGGAAACCTCCAACATATTAAAAACATTTTCAACAAGCATTCAGTAATTGTATGAACACACATTAAGTCATATACATTAACAATTACACATACATTTGCAAAGTAGATAACACCCATATGAAATAAAGAAAATTAGTATTGTATGAAAAGATAGCTATGCGTTTAGTAGAGGTTGAACATTTGAACAGCATTTGAAGAGTTGTGTCATTGGATTTGCCAAATAATTAATAGATCTTGTGATTAGCGCTTAGAAATTCATTGAAATATAAGTGAAGTACAGTAGTACAGCAGAAGTACAGATCTTGGTAGGGCAAAAAATGTTAATATTATAATTAAGAGGTGTGGTATTAAGCAGGTTCAGAGATAATTATATATATTCCCAAGCCACCTTCCACTCTACTCCAAAAATTCTGAACACCAAGATAGCACTATCTACATACACGGATAATTTAAACATCTACTTTGAATGCCCTAGTTCAGACCTAAAGAAAATGACCAGAACAATTGAAAAATATGCAGAACTATCTAACTATAAAATCAACATAAAGAAATCACTCATCTTCCCTGTAAATCCTAGACATCATAAGGAATACCTCTTCTCAGAATCTCCTTTCAAAATAGAATACTCCTTCGGATACCTACGAATCCAGTATGAACATTGCTATTCATCAATGTATCAAAACAACCGTACGAAACTATGGACAGACACTTTACAAGATATGCATAGATGGCAGCAGCTGAATCTGTCACTAATGCCCAAAGCAGCTATAATTAGGATAAACATCCTTCTTAGGCTCCTATATCAATTTAAAGCTTCAAATCTGTCCATCCCAAATAATTTCTTCCAAAAAAATCTATAGGGAATTAGCCAAATTTATTTGGTTCCCCAAATCGGTTAGGATTAGCTATCAAAATCTAAGTTACCCTAAAGAATAAGGTGGTTTAAGCCTGCCGGACTTCCAACTTTATTGCTGTATCATATATGCAAAGAGAATCCTTTCCATCTCAAAACACAGCCCGATAAAAGATCTCCAAGCCACTTCATGGATAAAAATATGGCAGAACCATATTGCTAGCATTAATATTAACCCAATAGCTCTTCCATTCTTGTCTACAATAAGTATAAGGAGCCTTAGTATAAATAGTATTTTGAAGCAAAAAATAAAGATTTTCCAAAAGTTAATAAAATCACTTGCGTTGGACAAGAGCCTCTCTTTTTCCAACCCTTACATATGAATCTTGACATCAGACTTAACCACAAAATGCTCAGTCTAACAGAATACCCTCCCATTAAGGAACTTACAGTGTGGGATATACAAAAGCACAAAGGAAAATCAATAAAGGAACTGAGGAACGAGTTAAAGCTGGGTCATGTTGTTGTTTGTCTTTTCGGCTTTTCCCGGTTAGGGGTCGCCACAGTGGAACTCCGGTCCGCTAATAATTGGCAGTAGATTTTTATGGTGCTGAGTTGCCAGCCCAACACCCAACCTTCAATGAAAGCACGCTAATTTGCGCATGTCTTTCGAATGCCACTCGACCGTGGGGAGGACATGCAGACTCCACACAGAAGGCACTCCAGCTCAGAATCGAGCTGGGTTATAAACATACTATTATTCTGAGTAAGATCAGGGAGCTCTTACCTAGAATAATCACAGCTACCCCAAGTACTGAAAAGGACATAGTAAAGACTGCAGACATCATTGAATGCTTAACTAGCAAGAAAGGTATGCTTTCAAATACCTACAAGTTAATTAGAGCCCTTAAATACCAAAATCTGATGTTGTTTTCCAGTTACTGGGACCAGCAAGGAACTAATTTAAGGGAAGATCAGAAACTGAGCACAATTAACTCTACTATCAAGCTAACTCCATTCAAAAAGTAATCTATACGCAAATAATGATCAACAATTCCTATTTTAGTCCTACCATACTAAACAAATTCAATCCAAATGTCTCTCCAGCAGGCTCATGTTGCTTCTAACCACACGCTGATATAATACACATTCTGTGCTTCTGTATACATACACACAAGCTTTGCTGCTCCTTAAGAGTGTGTTTAGAGAAAATGGGGTATCATAAGTCAACATTATCTTGGAAACTGGTAACTCTTCACGTCACAGATCTTAAGTTATCTAAACTGAAATTTCATGTTCTTATTACCCTGTGCTTATTAATCAAACTATATTTAACCAAAAATTGGTTGGATCGTACTAAGTTATCCTGGAAAGAATTTAAGAATTTAGCTTTCAAATATATAACCTCACAAAAACTATATACGGGAAACATAAACAAACAAAGATATTACCAGAATTACTGGAAGCTTTTATTTGATCTCATTTCGTGGGATTAGTTTAAGGTCAGATAAAGTATGTACTCATTGCAGGTCCATACCACGGGATATTTTACTGAAGTACCTTATAAAAGCTGGATTTGTTGATTGTGTCTCCTATTTCTAGATGCTAGCAGTAAATGCCAATATTGGAACCAGTTAGGCTTCTGATGTAGGAAGCAGTTGCACTGTTTTGTATATATGTATAGTTTGGATGCAGTTGCACTGTTTTGTATATATGTATATATGTATAGTTTGGATGCTCTTTTATTTTTTTTTTATTCTTTCTTTTTTATTTTAGTAATAAGGAAAGTATTGATACATGAGTTACTTTGTCACTGCACAGTTTTGTTACATTTGATTAAACAATGTACAATACTATCTGCACAAAATAATAAAAAGATATTGGAGAAAAAAAGATTATATATAGCTATCATAAGGTTTATATTAGAAGTGTACATATCAAGGTGGACAGTGTAACATAAATTGTGTATTTGGCTAGAAGTTGCTAATAAATCTATTTAGATATTAGTGAAGTTATATGGCATAGAATTCTGAGTGAAGAGAAATGGTTTGATGACATGATACACTAAAGATAACATTGGTATTTATTCTGGGCATGTACCTGAGCAGATCCATTGAATTAATGGATGAATTTTTAGTCGTGTTTTCAATGAATTTGTATTCTGAATGAATTTCAGTGGTACTGGGATGTGGTTCCAATATAGAATATATGAATATAGACAGTCACCTGCATTGTTAGAAGATTTATAATGATTTTTCTCTAGCTTGTAAAATTATATTGGGGGAGGTAGTGTTCCATTAAGTTTTTAAGGCCTGGGCACTTTTCCTGGCTTACAGAGGAATCTATGTAGTGTAGTTAGTTGAGAAAGTGCTAAGTAATGTGGTAGTTCTAAGCAGTTTAATTCTCTGGCAATAGTGACTGACTGTAATTCTCAGTCATTTAACAGAAAATCAAATATCGTATGAGGGACAGAGCAAAACTATGCAGACAAATCAGGGATGTTTTGTGAAATTAGGGGCAGTTAAGATGCATGAGGGATACAGTATCTTGAATTGTATGATTTTTTTTTTCATTTATTTGCTCACAATGAGACATTTGAAGTATATTCAGATAAAGTGGTTGCAAGTGCTGGATGTGTGTGTGTGTGTGTGTGTGTGTGTGTGTGTGTGTGTGTGTGTGTGTGTGTGTGTGTGTTGACACTAAATACTTGCATAACTTATGCATGATTTCTGGAATGGTAGTTACTTGTGGAAATAACACCTTTCCAGGGGTGGTAAGGCCCTCTGCCTGTGTCGTCAGGCCCCATAGCACCACTGAACAGCTGCTATATCCCTGATAACTCCCACCATTTCGGGCATTATTACTTTCATAATTAAAGCTGAGACTATAAAGAGGAAGATGGATTCTTGGGAAAGGGGAGTGATAAATGAAAGGCGGATGCTGTGAGGACTGCATTACCATGTATCAAACTGTGCGATGCAGTAAACAGTCAGGTTTTAGCACACTAAATGTGTTTTATACTTGTAGGGAATATTTTCCGCAGTGAAACTGACAGGCTGCAGTGAGACAGAATACCAGCAAGGATGTGACGGAGATATAGTTTAGGAATTTGCGAAGTTTAAAAGTTGCTTTGATGTATTCAGGAAACAGAGAGGCTGTTGAGCAGGATGTGGCCACATTTATTTATTTATTTATTGGTATTGATTTATTTATTGACATTTATTTACAGGAAAAGTCTAACTGGTCAGCAACAATTTTCAGTGGAGAAGGATGGGGACTAATTTATTTATTGAGATTTGTTTATTTATTAATATGTGTTTACAGATGATCTGCTGTGGCGACCCCTAATGGGAACAGATGAAAGAAAAAAAAATTAATATTTGTTTATAATAAACGTCTGACTGGACAAAAAAACATTTTCAGCAGAGCCCAGAAAGAAGAAGTACATGAAAGCAAACAAACAGTTGTTGTATCTTTCGGCTTTTCCCGGTTAGGGGTCACCACAGCAGAACTCCGGTCCGCTAATGATTGGCAGTAGATTTTTACATACTGAGTTGTCAGCCCTGACGCACAACCTTCAACAAAGGTACGCCCATTCATGCATGTCTCCACACAGAAGATGCTTTAGCTGAGAATCGAACAGGACAATGTCTTACTGTGAGGCAACAACGCTACCGTAGCACCACCACCAAACAAACAGAATATAGAAAATGTAAAATTTGGCATCGATTATCATTTACAGAACCACAATTTACAATAACAGATTTCTAAAAGTTGTCATTCGTGGAAGTATAATGCAACACAATATAATATAGAGTAACCTAACACATAGTATGACTGTCTGGTGTAAGAACTAAGTATAATTTGTTTAAATTAAAAGAGGTGAACAGAGAACTGGAAGCAAAGGTGAAATAAGCAGGAAATATACATGAATTCAAAAGAGAAGGAGAAATAGTGGTTAGATGCGAAAAATATTTACTAATAAAGTTAAGGATTATTGATAATGCTGGCCAAGTGTCAGACATGACTGAGTGAAAATTGGTTAGTAAAATAAGGAATGTGTGTATTCAAGAGAAGAAATATGTATAGAAAAAGAGAGGTTTACAAATTACAAATGAGCAGTAAGGACGTACTTTGGGCACACAGCAAGTGAGTAGGATTTTCACTAGTGTAACAGGAGATTGTAAAAGGGTGGGGGGAAAGATAGTAAGTCCTAAAAGTGAAAATGATTTTAGGTAGAGAAAGTGAAGGGAAAGGATGGCTATAAGAAAGTTGGGTGAGAGATAAAACTGTGGTTAGAAGATGAACGTGGGGGTGAAACAGAAATGGATTAAAAGACAGGACTAGCTTGGTATGGAACAAGAGCAGAGCATGGAATTAGGAATGATTTCAAGGACATTTTGAACATGTGGAGGTTGCGTGATGACCTGATTGTTATAGGGGGTGAGTTTCAAATTTTTCTACTATGTTAAAATATAGTGAGTGTCCTAATGACTTTTTTATAATTTGATCTTAAGGAATGCCATTGGTTATAATTTTGGAGAATTTTACTGAGAGCTGTGATCAGTTGGATTTATATAAGATGGCAAAGTAGTTCTAACCAATTTAGTTATTTTAACAGTGGTGGCTTTCATTAGGTTTGTTTGCAATGAAGCATGAATTCTTGTTGTGTCATTGCTCAAGTTTACTGTTTAGATGTGTGGAAGTTTGTAAGGATGGGCGCTCCACATATATAGTGATGGTAATAAGGAAGTGTTAGTTATTAGCTGTAATAAGTTGTTTTGTTTTGTGTTCTGTAGAACATTTCTAACTTCTGGTATGTCTTTTTAATTATATTTAGACTGTGTAGGTCAAATTTTAGGCTGACGGTTATGGTCCTCTATAAAGAAACTTTGCTTTTTACCTTCATATTTCTGTAGGAGCAATGAGGTCGAGTGATGCCATGCCAGGAGAGACCACGTGTGAGGAGATGAAGAGTCATAAAGGAAACTGACTAGGAAAGGAATAAAAAAGGAATATGAAAACTTCGGGCAGGATAAGGTATCATGCAGGTGACCTGTCTTCTATGGCTGTGAGGCTGTTGGCAATGAAGCTTGCTGAAGCCCTGGCAGAACTGTGTAGTCTTTACTTAATAACTTTGTTGATGTTGCAGGACTGGAGGATGTCAGTGGTTGTTCCTTCCCACATAGCTGTAAGAAACAGACATACTATTCCAGACCTAGTAGTCTCACTTTTTTACCAGGAAATTTGCAGAAACGGTTATGTGGGACAGGCTAGTAAAGTTACAGAATCACAGCTATCTTGCAATTTTAGAGCTTCATGAATTCACACAGGGCATTACTGGGTTGTCACACAAAAAGAGAACATGCTGGTGAATATGTTATATCTGAATGTCAACAAGGTCTTGAACAGTGCACCTCACAAGGATGGTAAGCAAATTTAAGACTTATGTATATGGGTCCCAACTTGCTGAACTGGGTACCAAACATTCCTTCTGAGCAGCAGTATTAGGTGACAGACAGGAGAAATATAAAGAGAAAAGCCAACATGCAATGAAACCCTACAAGGTTTAACTCTAAGCTACTTCTGCTTAGTATCTTTGTACCATGTACTCCACTGGTGCTGGACAACTAGACTGACTTGTGTAATGATGATTTCTAGGGTAGTGAGTTAAGGTAGATGGCATGGCAAAAGCTAAATAAACTGCAGAGTTCAGATCACGAGTTGATAGCAGTTATTTCCAAAAGATTGACACTTTGTGTACACAAATGCTCACTGCACATGTACTTGAGCTGTACTGCTTACAGCAAACAATACATATACTAATAGTCAAAGCATTTTAGCCAAGCCCCCTACCTTTATTATTCTGATTCTGATGTTGCTCTATCTCAGGAAAAGAGTGGTCACATATAAAATAAAATCAATCACATAATATATTAATGTTGAGTCTTTCGGCTTTTCCCGGTTAGGGGTTGCCACAGTGGAACTCTGGTCCGCTAATGATTGGCAGTAGATTTTTAAGTGCCGAGTTGCTGGCCCTGATGCACAACCTTCAATGAAGGTACACCCATTCACCATGTCTCCACACAGAAGACGCTCTAGCTGAGAATCGAACAGGACAACGTCTTACTGTGAGGCGACAATACTACCACCTACCACAGCACCACCACCGCAGTACACATAATATATTATTAATAATAATTACATAGAAAATAAAAGCCTTTTTCTTTCTTGAAGAGTCTGCAAGTTCAGATAACACACAAAAAAAAGATAATAAAAAGTTCAGGTAACACAAAAGCAGCACACATTTTGAGCACATCACTCCTATATGCTTTAAGCAATAACATGGAACAGCCACTCCTTTGAGCAGTAAAGTCTGAAGAGCTCTTTTTTGAGTAATCTTGTATCAAACACCAGTATGTAAGCTGGGCAAAATGCTGCACCCATTATTGGGGGAGGCTAAATAATATGGCACTCTGGGCTCAATTTAAAAAGTAAAAGGTTATCCATTAAGGTACAGGATACCATGGAAATTGTGATTCTATAAAATAAAGAGGAGAAAGAGATCTTTGTGTCTTAAACAACCCCTAAGCTGAATTGCTGTACACACCATAAAAAAGAGTATAGGCAGCACTGAAAGCCATCGCACGTCAGGGGTGTACTGCACTAAAAGTGGATTTCATATATGCTGAGACTGTCCTTCTATTGTCTGGTGTAGTATGTCAATTTTCTAGAAGTCACAAAATGGAAGCAAAAGTCTGAAAGCCTACAGTACAAAGTGACAGAAAGTAACAGAAATTGAAGAGGGGATGGGATTTGGAGTGCACTGCACTGGAAGTAGGCCGGTGAGGGCAGCATGACCATGAAATATGTTGTGTCTTTCAGCTTTTCCTGGTTAGGGGTCGCCACAGCGGAACTCTGGTCCGCTAATGATTGGCAGTAGATTTTGTTGCCAGCCCTGATGCACAACCTTCATGTCTCCACACAGAAGACGCTTTAGCTGAGAATCGAACAGCACAATGTCTTACTGTGAGGCGACAATGCTACCGCAGCACCACCACCACAGTTTGAAATATAATAGTTATAAAAGTACTAAGCGTCGTGTGTCAGAGGGGTTCACAAATTGGTCAGGCAGATAAAAAATGAGAAGAAAGAAAGTGTGAGAAAGGAAACTACATGAGGTAAACTACAGTACACTGATGGACTTAGTAGGCTGCTCGCCTTCTGCCTGCACTGTTTTATGTTTGCATGCTAGTACTAATGAAACTGCGTTGACTGTTTGTACACTAGGCTTGAGAAGAATGTATGACTAACAAACTATAACCAGATTTATGACCTTGCTGCGAGGTGAACAGTACCAGAAACATTGTGTTTAAAATATTATGATGTCCTTGCATGATTATTATGATGTACCCCTAATGCACCTATTGTAAACACCAAAAAAACAACCTTTTACACATATTTTGGAATTGTAAATGTAGCTAGAAACATTGGTACGCCCTAAGAATTAGATTACAAAAAATGGGCTATGAAAAATCTGCCCTTTCTTGGGAATTTTTGCTATTGCATATCCCTCCTCCTGACTTGACAAAATTACAAATCCGGTTTTTAATAACTCTTTTTTTTCTTTAATTAAACTTTACATCACCTTAAATTGGAAGGATAGATCCCTACTTACTTGGAAAGGGTTTAAGCGAATGGCAACTAATTACCTAACAGCCCCAAAAATTTCTAAAGTGTAATAAAAAAAGTGCACTCTAATTTCATGGAGTTTTGGTCCGTACTGTTTGATCATCTTTTGCAATAAGTCTATACTCCTTTTGGCTTCTGTTTTCTCTTCTATTTTGTTCTGAGGGAGGAATTATAATTTGATTCAATAAATCATTCACTTACATCCATTCTTAATGCTTGATTATTATGGGAACCTGCAACAAGATGCTCTTCCTTGGACATAGCAGCTTATCTTAAACTTATTAAATGTAATTGTTGGTCTTGTCAAAATGTGCTTATGTATATAGTTATTTATTTAGTTATTTGCTTTTGGTTATATATGCAGACATCAAATTGTTTGTGTATTTTATCTATTTTCTTGGTGGTTATTATGCGTGAATGGGCATACCTTAGTTGAAGGTTGTGCGTGAGGACTGGCAACTTGGCACATAAAAATCTACTGCCAATCATTAGTGGACTGGAGTTCCTCTGTGGTGACCCCTAACAGGGAAAAGCCGAAAGACGCAACATATACAAAATGTGTTTAATAAAGATTTTTGAAAAAAAATATTGTGATGTGATACACCAAATGTGTTAAAAAATGAGGTGAGTTGTACCTTGTATGTTTTTCACTGGTTTTGTATTTTTTCATATTGTAAAACGTCTTTATATTATGCATCAGTTTGTGTTGAATTTCACAGCCTAAAGAAGATAAAACCTAGGATTCAGAAGCATGACACCTGCAACTACTTTAAACCAACTGCTATTTAGCTGTTTTGTTTAACGCAACTCAAACAGCATTGATAATTAGAAAGTGTAGAAACAGGAGTGCATTAAAAATTCCACTAGTGGCCAGAACAAGTTCTGCAGAGAAGGAACATAACCCCACTGATGACTGAGAGATGCCATAAGGATGTTAGGGATTCATGTGGCACGGACATACATCAATGTGTCTCAGTGTGTTCGAAAAGTAGCAAGTTGATGAACATAGTTATTCAAATGAAAAGGCCTACAACATAACTTAAATCTATCAATTTACCATATGAATTGGTGGAAATGAGAATATACAACAGTAAAAAAAAAAAGGCAGATGCAAGTTGAAGATGTATCCAATAGAGACAATAAGGAAAGAACTGAATGGAGGATGGAAAGGTGAGGTAATTATTTTGTTTTTTGGATAGGCACAGATGTTTATATATATATATATATATATATATATATATATATATATATATATATATATATATATATATATATATATCATGAGACATCCTTTGAAATTATGACATGAAGAATGTGTAATGAAATTGTACAATATTTTGGAGCCAGTGTAGAAACATAAGCTGTAGCTAAGTACTGGGAAATAATAGACAGTTTATTTGTGACTGCAACTAAGAAAGGAATAATGAGCAATCAGGGACAGAATATACAGTTGTGAGGTGTGTCAAGAAGAGTAGTTTGTGGAAGGAAGAAAGGAACGGTATTGGAACAGGAAGATGATTAGGTTTGTGAGCAGGGCCAAACAGACACAGGGGACAAACACAACTGACAGATGGGGTGCCAGCACATAGAGGGATTGAGGGGGAGGGGGAATGCAATGAAGAAGGAGACATCACAGAGAGTAAACAGTTGTGCTTGGGTGGATTGCAAGATCAAACACAAAAGAGTGCATGACACTGTTGTGGCAAATAGGATAGGGTTATGCAAATGACATCTCTGCCCTCCTGTGACTCTGTAGAAGTGCATACTGGTACCCTGAGCTCCCTCACCAGTGGAACCAGGCCTGGGTGGTGCAGATAGTGCAGGGCAGAAACAGGACTTGATGAGCCACAGGAAGAGGGTCTCTAAGTGGCCAATGTGGGTATCTAGCCACTGATTAACTATCTCCTCCACCATGTCTGCCAGCTGTTTTCTGTGACAAAGTGGCCAACCTTACTGCCCCTGTCACCAGTAGAAGCATAGAAGCAACAACTCCCACCTCCATTGCAGGGCTGGATGGCCTTAATTCCACAGTAGATAATCAAAATAGTCCAAAACAACCTGTTAGCAGCTAAAGGTGTTCCGTGAAAGAAAAGGCAATGCTGTGAATAAATCACAAAAGAACTACCATGAACATCCAAAAACTCTTGAAATCCTTTATTAAAATGAACCCTCAATAAAAATCCTTTTCCTTGTAGAAAAATATGTAAAAACACAAAAAGGTGCACCATTCAGGATGGATAAGCACTTTCAGGATTTCCCTTCTTCAGATCCTGTCACAACTGAAAAAAATGTTCCATTTAAGGAATTCTTAACCAATCAAGAAGTTCACAGAAACTGACACCTCCAGTCTAAGCCAGAGATAAAACATCCTATCAGGACATGATGGTAAAGTAACACCCTCCCTAGAATCCAGTCAGTGGAAAAACTTTGTGTAAGTTAAAACATCACTCCATTAGGTGTGCATTTGCTTTCAAATTAAACACTGTTCTACTAGAGCAGATACCAGTCCTCTTTCTTCAGATGGATTCAAAAAATAATGTGACACCTTAGTTAGAAATAAAACATGATGTGGTAAATTGACACTGTTTCACTGAGATGAATCTTGTCACATAAAAGGCTGTTATTCACAGTGCATGAACCATAATGGAACAACCTAAAGCAATCACAGTGCATATATGAGCGAATCCCTCCAGTTCATGCCAATAACCCTTTTCTATACACGAAATAGAGAAGAAAGGAGGGTGGCATATGTCGCCATATACGTGCCATTGCCCATTCTGACAAGACCAATGCTTTAGCACAACATGTTAAAATGTATCCTGCACACTCCTTTAAGTTTATGGTGCTACAGTTGATTCCTGAATACATAAGGGGAGGCGATGTGCAGAACTGCACTGAAGTTTCTGAAATTGATTAGATCATCAACTTACGAGCTGATCGTGAACCTGGACTTAATGGTGTGGTACCATTAAAACCTGTTCCAAAGACCAAATGTTTCAAAACCTGTCACTGATTTTCTCAGCTAGCTTTAAGTCAAGGCAAATCATACACTCCACTGCCACCCTCCTTTCTTCGCTATCTCTTGTATAGAAAAAGGTTATTGGCATGAACTGGAGGGATTCGCTCATATATGCACTGTGATTGCTTTAGGTTGTTCCATTATGGTTCATGCACTGTGAATAACAGCCTTTTATGTGACCATATTCATCTCAGTGAAACAGAGTGTCAATTTACCACATCATGTTTTATTTCTAACTAAGATTTCGCATTATGTTTTGAATCCACCTGAAGAAACAGGACTGGTATCTGCTCTAGCACAGCAGTGTTTAATTTGAAAGCAAATGCACACCTAATGGAGTGATATTTTAACTTACACTTGAAGTTTTTCCACTGACTGGATTCTAGGGAGGGTGTTACTTTACCATCATGTCCTGATAGGATGTTTTATCTCTGGCTTAGACTGGAGGTGTCAGTTTGTGTGAACTTCTTGGTTGGTTAAGCATTCCTTAAATGGAACATTTTTTTTTCAGTTGCAACAGGATCTGAGGAAGGGAAATCCCAAAAGCACTTATCCATCCTTAATGGTGCACCTTTTTGTGTTTTTATATATTTTTTTTACAAGGAAAAGGATTTTTATCGAGGGTTCAATTTAATAAAGGATTTCAAGTGTTTCTGGATGTCCATGGTGGATTGTTCGTGATTTATTCACAACAGTAGATAATCAAGTTGTGAAGATTGCCCTGACAGTTTGGCCTGCAGTCTGTGTGGATGGTGGTGCCTCATGGGACGTGTCAGTCCTTGATGCAGTGATGGCCACAGGCCTTGACGTTGCTGTGTTTAATTGTAAAACAAATGGAGAAAAACAAGACAAAAAATATGTAAAAGAAAAGATAGTGACAAAGAGGTTGGTAGAGAAAAAAAATGCACACATATACGATGTAAAATCAAGTCAGACACATGTTGTTCTCTTATAGCTTGATGGTTATAGTATTTAAAACTAAAACAAACATCCTCCCCTTATTAATAATGATATTATACATATTTGAGGGTGTAAAATGAACTCGCATAAATCAGCACATGCAGCCTGAAAGTCACTGCCTTAACCTGTTAAACTACTTGGATATCATCATTACACCCCCACTCAAACAACCAGCAAGCATCAAACATCCATATTGCTACTCCTGAGCTATGCGCTACAGTTGCTCATTGTCTGCTACAGCTTTAAGGGCTGTGGAGAAGAACAGGATTAAGTAGGATCGGCATGCTACTTACTGACAGTTTGCATGTCTAATTGACAAGAATTACTTACAGTACACTTTTGGTGGTCTGGCTGTAAACATAGCCTCCCACTAGCCTATGTGCTTGAGATACCATTGCTTAAGCAGCTGTAACAATGGCAACATTGCTGACCAGTAAGCAGTAACAGTGTTTGTACTAACTGCCCTGACCACAGAATTCCATGCCTTGGTTTTGTAGTCTGTGCTCTCATACCCCTCTCTTGCAATAAACACCCACAGCTGTCTTGATGGAGGAAATGGAGGAATGTCCTACAAATTGCAAAGCACTCGCTAGACAAGGTTTTTGACCAATTAATAGCAGAGACACATAGCTGGAATCTTGCTGCCATGTTTGTTATCCAGTTCATGATCTCTTATTCAATGTGGGGAAATTCAGTTGCATGTTTAGTGTCTGGGGTGTCATAAATGGACCCATGGTAACATATTGGTATAGTGGACCATGAACTGCATGAAATGGCAACAGTATCTGTCCAACATGGCCTGGCCTATGTGCACTCAATCCTGTGTGCACTATAGTGACTTCATTTCATTTTGATGTAATATGGAATTACTGTCTCTGCTGGCCGTACATTCCTAATGCTGCCAACAGGTGCTTAGGCATGTATATAACTCCATGTAGAATTGGGTGTTATCCAATTAGGCACAATCGGGCATTTAGGGACTGTAAGGCATCAGGCCCTCATTTGCTTAATCACCAAGCCTGGAGGCCCAAATTAGAACTATATAAGTGTGATTGAATCACAGAGAGTATTATCATGCTACAAAAGAGCTTTAATTGGGAAATGTGTTAAAGGTAATATCAAAATCAGTAAGAAGAGATGCAGGAAGACTACTTACTTAAGGTAAGTGCATTTATTTCCACAATACTACTAGCAAATGTAGTTCAATAATCTTCACAGTGTGATATGCAAACTATGGTGATTGTGGCAGTAAATGTGAGGTCCCTCAATGGGGAAAATAACATACTACTTGTAGCCTATTAGTGGGTTTTGCAGAATGGCTATTCAGAGTAATGGGATACACATCCATCAGCATTTATGCAGTGCAGATCTTAAAGATCTCAAGCCAGCATTCAGATGGGACATGCTGAGAAACATTTTCAGTTGTGTATAGGATATGTTTACAGGGGTCTATATTAGATCACCAAACGCTTAAAAAAGCAAATCTAAGCGGAAGCTTACAATTTTCAACTGTCAGAACTGTTCCAACAAAAAAAAAAATAAAACACTTTAAACATTACATTCTGTGCCAGAACTGTTCCAACAACAACAAAAAAAAAAAACAAAAATAAAATACTTTAAACATTACATTCTGTGGCCCCCCACACCACCCCCTACTTAAATATACCAACTCCGAGACTGCACTACAGTGCCAAAAATGGCAAAGTAATGAAGTGGTCAAGCAAATTCTTTCCCAGGGAAAGAATTCACTTAAAAGCCATTTCGATCTTTTGCCATTTCCATCTTTTGAGTTCAACCAAGACTCCTTCGAAAGAATGCATCTTCACTCGTCTAATAGGGAACTGTTTACAGCACATATACACTAGATTTCACCTTGAGAAGAGCACATTGTTGTTTGTATGTTAATCTGCAAATTGCAACATTTTTGTGTGGGGATGGGGAAAGATGTCTGTGATGTATGTAGGCTTGCCATTGTGGAGAGCTGTATGTGTATTCCACAACATGTAGGAGAAATACCATTAGTGGGGAATACAGACACATACGGATACAGTGAGGCAATTTGTGGTCAGGGACAGTTATTACTGCCATACTGAAAACAAGTGTTTTCCACACCCAGAATAATTTGCCAAAGATCAGGAAGAGAAAAAAAAAAAGATGAAAAAGCAAGTTCTCAAACTCAAAGAATAAAATACTATTGCAGGGCCTCCATCTCCATGGCTGATTGGCCTGATGCTTCCAAGAGGTCTAAAGAGAATGTCCATGGAAAAAGCTTGTGGCAGGCATCTATACTGTCATTGGCCAAGAATGTACATATGACCAGATCTGTAGTACAACCATATATATATTGCCCAGCATACTAAGAAAAGAGCTGTCCACCTTGCACAATAAGGTAGGTCAATGGAAGATTGACCATTGGTTGAGCCACCTCTGATGGAGATGGAGGAGTTCCTGGCTTCTGTCAGAGGCACAGCATCATCCACAGTGTATGGACAAACCTGAGAACAGAGCAGCAATGTGCCCCAAGAATATCAGTAGGAGATGCCCCTGGTGGGTATAGAGATACCTATATTTTCCAGAAAGTGTTTCCATTGGCCAAGTACTCACTGCTCAAATTAGTAATGAAATGCATGCTTTGGTTACCATAGGAACATTAGGGATACAGCCTACAAGGCCACTTGCACGAACTAAGTTATTTAACAACACTATTGGGAAACACTTTATTATTACATATGCATTGGGAGTATGTTTCATGTAGTGGGTAGACTTAGACTGGGGTTTGTGATTTGTTGTGTTTGCAGGTAAATAAATATCCAGCAGCAACACCGTGGATCTTCCATGTCCTGGTATCTCAGGATCATCTACCTCTGATGATGATGGTGGTGATGAGCTGGCAAGGAGATTACAGTGTGTGTGTGTGTGTGTGTGTGTGTGTGTGTGTGTGTGTGTGTGTGTGTGTGTGTGTGTGTGTGTGTGTGCGTGTGTATGTTGTGTTGTGTTTATTGGACATGGGGAGTATAGCCACTGGATCCCCTATGCAGAACAGGGACACAACCTCTGTGTCCACTGACACCCAGTAGACACACACCATACAGTGAGGGCAGGTTACTGGGGACACTTACTTTCAGGGTAGTGTGATCCCCTCTGCAGACTAGTTATCAGTCTCTGCTACAAGCACTATAGGGTGGAGGCATGCACATGGGGGGAGTACTTGTGCTCATTAGAGATGCAGGTACCACTCTTCTGAGTAGATATGTCAATGGTAGCAACATATTGCATGTGTAAGACCATTATAGATGCACAAACTAGTACCACCCCAGCCATTTCTGAGTTAGCATGGATAATGAAGGGTGTGCAGGATGACCTCCAGGACTGCATGTATTGTACGTGTAACAGATTTGATAGACTCATTCACATAGAAGCACAAGCCATTTCCTCTCATGCTCACATGCCATGAATCAGGCACCATTCATGAAGTTGTTCTACCACTACCTCTGTGGATGACAGCCATTTCAGCTATGGGTAGC
This sequence comes from Protopterus annectens, assembly GCF_019279795.1. Classification (NCBI taxonomy): domain Eukaryota; kingdom Metazoa; phylum Chordata; order Ceratodontiformes; family Protopteridae; genus Protopterus; species Protopterus annectens. The sequence goes on from NC_056742.1 coordinate 474,264,516, forward strand.
CTAGATCATTGCAATGCAATGCTAGCACTTTCATAGGTACATCTGCTGAGTAAAAGACTATAGCCAAGAGAGGGCATGTCTTAGGTCACGCCAGATGTAACAGTGGTACATCTGATAACACATTCTCAGTCTCACAGCATGCTATTGTCTAACCAGGGTTGTAGTACAAGCCATGCAACTCCTGGTAGGGATGACTCTAAAGGGTGGGAGCATGCATGGGATGCCTAACACGCACACACACACACACACACACACACACACACACACACACACACACACACACACACACACACACACACACACACACACACACCACATCCTTCAGTGCTTCATACACCCAATGACACTGGCGATTCTCAAAGCCTCTTGCATTAATCCCTCCCCAAATACAAATAGCTCATATCCATGGTGGAGTCTTATTGATCATGTCTTCAGCACTTACTTATTTCCCTGTGAAAGACATTGCTCACTTGAGATCTCTCCTTCACTTGTACCAAAGAAGCACTCTATAATTTTCCCTTTGTTGCTTGGGTTACCTATGTCTAATTACAATGGGCCAGCTTATGCATGTGTAAATACAGTCTGATTTTCAGTTTGCATGCATCACCTTTCCTATAATGTATATGTTGTGTTATGGGATAAAGCTGTGTGCAAATCACAGTGTCTTTGCCAGTGCCATGGCATACCATGTTTGCCTCCATCTTTCATGATCATTCTCTCCTACTAAATACTCCAGTGAGTTCTCATTTGGCTATGAGTCCACTGCCTGGTATGCTGAGGTTGATCTCGGCCTGGTGTGCTGGGGCTCAAACTGACACTTGGAATAATACTATTGTGCAACAATGAACATATTGAAAAGATTTTAGCACATATGGCAGGTGCATACTGCAGGGCACCATCCTATGCAGCCAGTGAATGAAAGCATGCCTTCCGGAGCCCAAACATCTGTCCCTGGATGTGATAAGGCATAGTTGTATTCCTGATCTGTTTCTTTCTGTGAATTTCTGATTGTCTTCCTCATCCAGGGCTCCAGATAATATCCAGCATTGCCAATAAGGTGTCTTTAGGGAACTTATCCTTCATAAACCATTGACAGATGTCACTATGTGCCATATGTGGAGGTTATGGCAACTGGTTATGGCAACTGGCTGGATGGCCTGGAAACACATTGTTGATAATATCTTGTGCATTACAGACCACCTGGCAATTAATATGGGTGATAATCTTTCCAGTTTGCTTACTCTCTTCCTAGGTCACCATGTGATGCCTTTCTTTTAAAGTGGATGCAGTCTATGTTTGCCAGTAGCTCAGGAAAATAGACAATATCATAAAATCCCTGTATAGAGTTTGCTCTCTCCTCTGGGGATGGTGGAAACCACATCTGCTCTCCCACATACTGCAGCATTGCATTCAGGATCTGATGGAGTATTCCCAAGGCAGATGCTTGATACATTCCCAATGTGTCTGCTGTTGGTCAATCAATTGTCCCTGTAGTTAGTATATGCAATGCTACACGTGCCATGATACCCACTGGGAGAGGTAATCTATGATTCCCACCATCCTACTAATGAGGCTGACATATGTTTGCCAGGTCCTGCATAGTGTCCCTATTCACATGGTACACAATATTGGTGTTGTGGAGACCATGAAATGTTAAGCATGGTCAGATCATGGCTCATAGTGGCAATAGCAACCTCTTGAATATATACATTAACTAATGCTATGGCAACAACTAACGCATTTCCAGGGTTTAGTAGCAAGAACAAGCAGAATTATTTGAGTTTAGCTTCACTGGTGTTAGACCACCATATTTGCACACTTCTGAATCACTCCACCATCATGGGTAAATTCATTGACATATATGACACCCAATATTTTAAACAATGTTGCTCATCACTATATGTTTATACAGCCATTAGCATATTCCACAGTCTCCTCTGCAGCTTGGCATTCAAAGCTCATGCTAAATGCTGCTTTGAATTGTACATAAGCTGCACATGGTCACGTGTTGCACAAAATTGCTTACCACAATGTATCCAAGGTTTATAAATCCAAAGGAAAGTATGTAAGCTGTTTAACTTTTCATTAAATCAACAGTAATGCAATGAAGTGCAAGTAATTCCAATAGTAATAAGTCTGCAATTGTATCATAGCAATAATGCTAACTCTGTTAGCCAGTAATCATGGATTAATTTATATATTTCTTATTTTATCATAAACATTGTCCAGTCAGAATAAAAAATAATCTTAATATGTCTTATTTCTGGCAGAAATAGAATGACAGGATATTTAATGTGAAGACCAAATGTTTTCAGACAAATAAATAAGACCTGAACATTGAGCAAAGATTTTTTTTTTCTTTTCTTTCTTTCTTTCTTTCTTTCTTTCTTCTTTTTGCTTTCTCTTCATTTTTCACCATTTTTTCATTATCTGTGTCTTTCTGCTTCTTTGTCTATCTGCAGACTGTAACAGAATATCCCAGGCACACTTTCAGAGAAAATAACTTGTTTATCATGCCGAGTTTCTTTACTTAGCATTGTCATTACAAATGATGTAAGTCAAAGTGGTCAGTTGTTAAGTTAGTATACATTATTGTCCATTTTCTTTCTGCAGGTGATTTTCTTTCTGTACAAAGCATCTTAACGTGCTTCTAACTTTCTGACTAAAGGCAAAGAGTACAAGTGGAAAGAAAGATGGGAAACAAAATGTCATGAAATAGCGAACATCATTTAAAGCAGAGAGTCCCCCATGTGAAATAGATATCTGGTAGAACCAGAGGGAGTTGTCTATTCCAAAAAACAGGACATATAATACAACAAATGTAACGGCCATTTTAGCTGCCTGTTCTTCTACTGTGGCTGCTTGGTTACGGTCAGATCTCCTTTTTCCTTTCATCTGCTTTCTATGTTTGCGCAGAATCATGAGTATGTAAATACTGGCCGAAGTCATTGCAATCACAAATACCACATCTCGACCGAACATGAAAAACCCGATAAGTTGAAACAAAAATCTACTAGGATAAACCACATAGAAGTATCCCAGTTTGAACATGTATGTCTGATCTGTGAGATTTGTGTTAACAACAGGATAGAGGGCTGAGTTGATGCTGGAAACCAAGCTAAACAACCATAAAACAAAAATAATAGGTATGACATGTTTATGAACCCAGACCTTCACAAGACTCCATGGTGGGTGAGTAGAAATTAAAGTCACACACTGAAAACAGCTAAGCAGACATGTAAGGCCAATAGACATTACCCTTGAAACTCTTTGAAAGTAGGCATCAAATTGGCAGTCAAGGTCTGTGTAGAAATATTTCACTCCAAACACATAAAGGGAGTGAGGAAGCCCTAAAGTTATTAACAGCACAAGGTGTGACACAGCCAGGTTAAGGAGTATTGTCTCTGCTGGCATAATCTTCTTTTCTTGGAGAGCAATACTCAGTAAGGACATCAGAATGAGTGTGTTCCCACAAAAGCCAATGAATGTTGTAAGGCAGAAAATAATCCCTTTGATGATGTGTTGAATTTCCATATCTATGAAAATAATAGACTGACAAAAATGAATATATTTTTTTTAAATAAAATATTTAACTAATATTTGTAATGATGCATAAATTAGTCATACTGCATATGTACAACTAGTAGTACATCAGAATACCAAAGCTATTTTTGATGAGATCTAAAATCAAAATGATTCCTTTTTTTAATAAAATGGTTTTGTTATATTTTTCTACCTTATAATTCATCTTGGAAAGAAAACAAACACAACTATTTTGAAACTATATTTATCTGCTGTACTAATGGTTTGAGTCAGTAATTCATATTTTATTATAAAATGCTAAAACAAGTGAAATTCTCTTTATACTGTTCTTCAGTAGCACAAATCTCAGAGCAGCCACAGAAAAAACATATAGTGAATGAAAGGAATCTTATTTAGCTTCTAGAAAACCATCATCTTTAATTTACTGATTTATGGCAAATGACTGCAAAATAGATAAATGCAAATGAATCATGGTTAATTTACTGCTTTCTGACAAATACCTGTAAAACATAAAACTGTAATAATCACAGAGAAATTGATACAGATTTGTTAGAATATTATACAGTCGTAAGACTTTCAATAAATCATTCCTATCTCCAACTTTACATCTGTGTATATCTTTCTTTATCTATTTATATATTTCCTTTCAGACTGTGCTTCTGGGAGATTTCAGATGTTTGCCTTCCATCTATAGAAGCGTTAGTGTCCAAACTGAGGAGCTTTAAGGCTACTGACTAACCACCGTGAAACTACCACAAGCAATCGCTGCTGTTGCTGAGGGAATGGTAATACAATCAATATCCTAATCAAGATCAATATTTATGCGCAAACCTCTTAACAACAAAGACAATCTGAAGGCACATTTAATAATTTTTAAAAGAAAGGCAAGCATGATGGCTGGGATCACCCCAGATTAGCTGGGATTTTGGAGTCTTTCTCTTGTGGGCAGTAGCACCTTTTTGTTTATAGGGGCATGCCTAATACATACTGCCAAGATTTTGTTAAAGTAATGAAAGTTTGTGGACAAGGGTTGATGTCACACTTGAGATTCATGGCCTTCAGATTCACAAATGGACATTTTCTAACAGTGAAGTGGTAAGAGCAAAATTATTTGAATTAAAATATATTGTAAAGTTTTGTTTGGATCAAGAAGTTGTGCAAAACAAGGAAAATCTGATGGCTGCATTTGTGATAGACAAACTTAAGAGAGATTGACAGCATCCATTAAGTGGCAGGTATGTCAAGTAGCCCTACACAATTCTGAGCTTAGTGCTGTTAGTAAAAAGGAAAATGTGCTACAAGAATCTATTTAAAGATGTACCTACCAAAATGATTTCTAAAACCACAAATAAACTGAAGTGGACCATGTCTTCTGTTCTGTGATTTAAGTGTGGCAAATGTAGGCATATTGATAAATGTTGTAGTATGGAAAAAAAATTAAAGACTTCTGCACAAATAGCTAAGGAGTCTGGCAATGAAGAGGCCATGGAATGGAATTAAGTTATGATCAGACTGGTAGAGACCACATTTTGTTATTATGCTACCAATAAATTAATGACACGCTTGTGAAAAGTGGTTTGGCAAGATTGTATAATTACATTAGTGAAAGCATGGTACCAGCTCTAAAGGGAAAGCTGTCTCACAGAAATCCATTAGGGTAGTTCATAATCATGGAGAGGCAAGGTGTTATCTGCTTTCCCAGGTAAGGGTGCAGACCCAGTTTATAAAGGTCCTGTACTCAATAGCCATGATGCCCAATATTTCTCAGGGTTTCATAATTGAGAAAGAGTTTTCCTTAAGGCTATTTGGAAAGACTGGGAGTGAGACAGCACCAAGGAATGCAGCACAACATCTATTGCAGTCTGTCAGTTTTCAGGATACAGGTATCTCCTTCAGCTAGAAATCTATACACGCAGGGGATACATGAGAGCTGGAGTTACAGTGAAGGTCACTGGGAATGGAAGGCTCCTGCGTTATAGAGATGATGAGTATAGGTAGAGAGCAGCGAGTGCACATGCAGTCATTAAGATCCCAAGAGCCCAGACTTGGGTTAATGTTACAAGATGTGATTAAAAAAGAGTAAGACTCCTCAGATGTATAGGGAGGCTTTAGATCAAGGGGGTACTAAAGAAATCACTTCAATGGAAAAGCTCTTCATCAGCTCAGAAAGGAATGGGATACAGAAATGATGGAACCTGCATTAGTTATGGAGGAGGCAGGGCCTTCTACTTGGCATGACACTGAAATGGAAGGAGATTCCAGTCTGTCCTAGCTGCAAGTAAGTCACCTATGTTTAAAGAAGACCAAGTGGGAGTATGAGACACTGATCTGTGCCAGGAAGAGTATATCCAAGGAAGTAGAAGAAGATTCCTCTGTTGGGCCTACATGGACCTATGAAAAAACAATCAAATGGACAGATTGTTGAAAGTCATATGATCAAAACTATATGAACTATCAGTCAATCAAAAAAACAATCCAAATGAAAACAGCACCCACACCCCCTGCTAATTATTTATACCAGTTCTGACACCACACTACAGTGGGGAAAAGGGCAATTTCCCGAATCCTACTGCAATACAGTCTCAGTCAGAATGGTTCGATGGACTGAATTATCGATCATATGGTTTCAATTATATGACTTTCACAATCTATCCATTCAATCGTTTGATAGAAGACCAGCCTACATAAGCCTACCCTTAATTTGAAATGCATAATGGCCTGGTATACGGGGTAGCAAAGGAAAGGGAAGAGCTGATACAACAGTTATTGGTTCCAAGCCATTTTTTGCAAATGGTCATATAAATGATTCACAGGTATGTATTTCAGATGGTGATTTGGAAATGAACAAAAGTAAAGCAAGGCCCTAGCCAGGTTTTATTGGCCAGGTGCCCTAAAGGAAGTTGAGAATTATTGTGGCAGCTGTCCTGAATGCCAAATGGTAACCCTAAATATGAGTTTTAGGAATCATTTAATGTTTATGCCTATAACTGAAATTCCATTTCAAAAAATTGTGGTGTACATTGAAGGCCAACTAGTTTGGACCAGCACTGAGTATCAATATTCCTTAGTATGGCTGGATTATGCAGCTAGTTTTTTCAAGGCTGTTTCCCTCAGGAAGGCCAGTTTCAAATCAATTGTAAAATAACTACTATTACTATTCTAGCCTGGTTTCTTGGTGTAGAAGAATGGACATACTACTCAACTGTCCAGATGACTACAGAATGCTCGGATTTTTGCCTTATATTTTCCTCATAAAATTTGTGACTTTTTGGCAAGTTACTAAATAATGGCATACATTTGAGTTTCAGGCATCATACTCTTCAGAAAATGCATGCTAACACAACTCCTGTTATTCTAGCAACTTTCAAGTCCAAAACCAAAAACTGCTGATCAAACAAGTAGAGTAGATACCAAAGCAAAATGCAACAAAGTGAAGAAGAAAGACTTCAGGCTACCACGACTGACTAGGCAAAAATGTTATTAAAATGGTGATGGCATTAGAGGTAAAACAAGACCACTTCACCAGACCATTAAAACCATATTCATAACACAAATATAAAACAAATATAAAACAAAAATAAACCAATCAAATTTCAAAAACAAAATCATGTGTTGAAGCAATTAATTATTTTTAAAAAATGGGTTAATGTCAGAACCAGTTGAGAGCACTTGAATAAAATAATAAGATATACATCCTAGATGTACCCAGTCAATAAAGAGGGTTTCAAAAATATATGGCCATGGTTGGGCATCAAGGTTCTTATCTTCAGTGTTTGCCAATTCAGTTGACGTATCAGTCAAGCCCCCTTAACCTAATACTAGAATGGACGAAATAGAAAAAATACTATTGAATCATAATTATCATAAGGCACCGATCAGATTTAAACAATGGGTGAATTTTGAATACATCTTCAAATAGTTTTGATGTGTTTATCTTTTTGGAGGGGATCTGTTTTAATATACACCTTTGGTTAGGTTCGACAGGCTCTTTGGTAGCACATGATTGTTATTATGTTGTTTATTCCTGTGGCTATAGGCTTGCTTTGCTTACTTTTTTATTGGAGGGATTTGTTATATTCTTGTGGCTATAGGCTCGGGCCTTCTGCCTTTCTGGTGGAAGCATTTTGCTTTAAACATGCCCCAGATGGATTTGATTGGTCTACTTTGGCAGTATTTCATTGGATACTATGTCATCTATTACCATTGTGATAGGCTAGTTTAGCTGGCCTTTCTATTTGAGGGTTTAGTGTATGGGAAGAGGTGATTGGTTAAGTATTCTGTTTTCTCCACATGAGAAAAGTCACAGCAAACTGTAACATGTGTAACATTGTTTATCTGGCTCATTGTACTACATGTACTGCATTTTATATAGGGAAGATGAACAGATGTCTTTGTGACAGAATCAGAGACCACCTATACTGCATCAGGAGGTCTAATGAGACCAATGCGTAGCTAAGCATATTATACAAGCAGATGCTGTCCACAGGTTTATGTTTATGGCTATTCATTCCATTGTTCCCTCAGAGCGACTAGGTGATGTTACTAATAAAACAGAGAAAGCAGAGCTGAAATGGATTCTTAATTTTAGGTTAGATGTGAAGCTGGCCTGAATGAACATGTTTTTGTAAACCTATTTTAAGGTCTCATAGATGGCAGAAATTATAACCGTTTTTATAGTTTATTTTTTATTCTATATATTTAGATGTTTTTTGCTTATATTGCCCTTTAAGTGCTTTGGCTTTTCTTAGATAGAATGCATTCCATTCACTTGCAATGCAGTTCTTTCATTGGTTAGATTGTTCTAGGTTTGTTTATGTCATACTATTTAAATACCCAAGTGTGTTGTGTGTTTTACTGAAGATCCGAAGAAGCTATATGCAAAAGTGCTCATCTGTTTTTATTTACTTTTTATATTAAAAGTTAATTTTCCATACAGTTTCCAGCCTTCTGTGTTTGCATTGGGGATTACTTGTTGTTTTTCTGTGTTTGCATTGAGGATTACTTGTTTTTCTGTGTTTGCATTGGGGAATACTTGTTTTTCTGTGTTTGTATTGGTGATTACTTGTTTTTCTGTGTTTGTATTGGGGATTTCTTGTTTTTCTGTGTTTGTATTGGGGATTACTTGTTTTTCTGTGTTTGTATTGGGGATTACTTTTGTTTTTCTGTGTTTGTATTGGGGATTACTTTTGTTTTTCTGTGTTTGTATTGGGGATTACTTTTGTTTTTCTGTGTTTGCATTGGGAATTACTTGTTGTTTTTCTGTGTTTGTATTGGTGATTACTTGTTTTTCTGTGTTTGTATTGGGGATTACTTGTTGTCTTTCTGTGTTTGTATTGGGGATTAGTTGTTGTTTTTCTTTGTTTGTATTGGGGATTGCTTGTTGTTTTTCTGTGTTTGCATTGGGGATTACTTGTTGTTTTTCTGCCTATTAGGAACTTTGCAATTTTTGCTGCTGCTCTGACTGCCTGTGTTTGGAGTCAGCCTGCTTGATTTTTCTTAGTACTCTCACTATTTCTCATAGGTCTGGTCATCTCTGGGCTTCAAGAATTTCCTGCATGACATCACCACATCATCCGTATAATTCATCTGAAGAATGGCAAGCAGGCATAGATTCAAAAACCACGTTGTCTGGGTACTAGAAATTCTTCAAGTAGCTGCACCAACAGAACCAGCATCTCCTGCAAGACTTATGGATTTTTTTTTTTATACTGCTAAAATTATGTTTGTGTGTTGTGTGCATGTATGTATGTGGTGTGTGTGTGTGTGTGTGTGTGTGTGTGTGTGTGTGTGTGTGTGTGTGTGTGTGTGTGTGTGTGTGTGTAGGCCAGGATACATATGACTGCATGTTTAGTGTGTGAATGTGTATGTGTGTTATGAGTTCTCTTTGTGTGTGTGTATGTATGAGTGAATGCATTTGTGTATGTTTGTCTGTGTGCATTTGAATAGTTAAGCTGCCTTTAACCCTTGTGTTTGCAATTGTGTATTGGTAATGAGATGTTCTTAGGAGTAATGCAGTATTCTTTAAAACAGCTAAACAGAATCTGTGATTGTTTATTAACGTATAACTGGAGAGAAACTCTGTGTGCCTGGCACGTCCAGTGAAGGCAGACTGACCAGCAATAATATATTTGCAGATAGCCTTTCTGAATATGTTAAACACATACCATAAATAACAATGGTTATATTTTGTTGATCTGGTACAATATGTGAAAATAAATAGAGTGAACTACAACTTCTCACTGCAGACTGGTGATATGTTTTTAATTGTGTCCATTCGCTTGTGTAAACTATTCAAATAATGTGTTCAAAATGTTTCCTTTTATAGAGCTTTTAATTATATTCTTGTGAGTGTTATGAATATATTCTGGAAAGCATGGGTTCAAATGCCAGCAATGCCACTTTATTGTTTCTCACTTACATTTAAATTTGCTTCATGATGATGTAATTATGCTCTCCAATGTGGTCATTTAAAAGAGATAATGAAAGTTATGGAGCAAAATATTAGCACATTTACTTCATTTGTGCAGTTTGTGTTTCCGGATGTTATGTTTTGTGATATTGTAGTGTAACCTATTTAAGCATCTTACATGTCTGAAATTAACTCCTGTATATAATAGCAGTTCTGGTATGTACTCTGAAGAGAAATATTTTACAACTAGAAGACTAGTAAGCATGTGCAGTAGTGTGTGACCAGTTATTTATGTAGAATTTTAACCATGATCAAAACTGACCCCTGGGTAATATAGCTCCACTCCATTCCTAGTAGCCTAGTGTTGAAGTCATCACGCATCACCATTTAAAGGGAATTTTTCTCTCTTACTACGAATTAGTGAAGTCTGAGTATAAGTATGTATAACTTAAGGAATGTGGGATTCTAGAGCTAGAGCTAGGATGGGGCAAAGAGAGTGATTACCCTACATCTAAAGTGTTGCAGAACATGACCGTTAGGTGTTATTGGTGTGGAATTGCAGTACCAACAATATTGTGGCTTCATAAATGAATGCTAATACTGTATTTCCTGTTACACCTGGCTAGTACACAGAAGTGCTCAGTGTATGATGATTTAAATGTAGTAAGCTGCTTGTTGCATTTGTGTCTGACTGAGCACAGAAGATTTTTTTGCCCTTCAACTTTGAGAAGAATTATCTATGGCTGTATGGTATTCACTCCAAACTTGCTGCTGGTGGGCTTGCCATTATGTAAGAAAATCTCTTTTTTCTATATTTTTTGGGTAAGTCACATTTCAAGTGTTTATAATACAAATGCGTTTGAACGTAAGTTGATATTGCTATGCATTTTAGACATGAGCATCTCAGACTCAAGGAATCAAAAATCAAATCAAAAAAGGCAGACATACGAAGGTACCATCTAATTAGCCATATTATAAAAACATGCACAGCCAAAGCAACATGAAATGTGGGTAAGGTGGAGAGTCATCTGTTGTCCATAAACAGGCAACACGGATACTAAAGTTGGATACATGCAGGTGTAATGCTGGCAGTCACACCTGTGTCTGATGTTATGAAATGGTAAGCCTTACAAAAACTGGCCAGCAGAGTTGCATGCCTCCCATACTAGTATGACCCACAAATTTTGAAACTGTCAACTCCTGCAAGATAGTGAATACCATCTTAGCAAATGTCTCCTCTGCTATGTCATACAGCTCACTTCAAGTATTTGCCACAAGTACTGTACCATCAGCATCACATCTGGTAATCTGACCTTGTGGACTCTCATTCCTACAAGGCAATAAGTCATCTGACGAATTGCTGAAGCTAAGACACCAAGCATTCCTCCTGTAAAAAGACAGAGACTTCAAGACAGTCAGACAACTCTCATAATAACTAGAGGTAGAAGTCATCCACCTCTAACCTGACAAATGATGTGTCATGTGATGTTAAATTACATAGTGAGCAACATATTTCTACCTGCATGAAATAGGAAAAAATATGACATTTATTTGTATGTGCAGCAATGTTACCATAGTGCCTATTCCACAAAAACTACCCTAAGGAGCTAATTTTTACTATAAGCATTGAATTATCATCATTAACATGTGAAACACATATGTGTATCCAAATCAGTAAATAAAGACATGCTGGAATGCTAAAACATGACATTTTTACATTTGTACGACAAAAGCATGTGTTTTGGGGAAACAGTATCATATGTTGCCTGTATCAGAAAGATGTAATCACAATGCAATGAAGACTTCTCTGATCTGTATTCTGATGGTGACTGATGAAACCATGATCACAGGATCATAGCATCATAAGAGGTTACTCACCTATTGGCCCTAAGGCCTCTACAAACCTAGCCATGTTATACCCTTGTTCCCTTATGGATCAAGATATTTTATAGTCTATGTCTGTGCATGAATTGAAGATCATCACCAGCTGTCCCGGTCCCAGGGAAAAAAATCAGTGGTCTATGTCTTTGCTCTTTATGGGTTTCGACCTTTTCGGATTGATGAAAGAGCGTTAGCTCATTTCATCGTTTGATTAGGTAATATAGACCCTTAATATCACAGGCTAGGTTAAGATCCCTAGAGCAAGTGAATTTTGTCTCTTTGGATTTGCGGATGTGCAGCAGCTTCATCAAGGCAGGGTCTGAGACTGGTCTGTAGGCCAGGCACAAGTCATGTCTAAGCAGTCTATATGATACTCAGTAAAATGATAGGGCCTTCAATCTGTCCATGTAGGTCATGTGTTGTAGGCCCTGAATTTTCTTGGTGAGAAACCTCTGAGGACTCTCCAGTTGCAGATGTCTGGTGAGGTACACACAGAAGGGAGCATTATACTCAATTACTGGTCTGATGACAGCCAAGCACAGGGGTGTTTTAACGTCCTTAGCTTTGGATACCATAGCCTTGCTTATGAGGAGTGCAAGGTAGAAGGCCTTCCTTACTACTGTGGACACCTGATGATCAAAATTAAGGCTGTTATCAACTTGTGTCCCTAAATCTGTCATCACTGGGTTTGAACTTAGGGAGAAATTATTAATGTTGTAATTAGCAGGAGTTTCTCCTTTGCCAAAGGGGACAATAATGCCTTTTTTGTGTTTATTTTAAGACCGTCGCTTTGACACCATTTTCTGAAAAATAGATACCAAACAGCAAGAGGCCTAGCACAGATCCCTGTGGAACACCACTGGTAAGACATCTGCTAGTAGAGGTGGAATCCCCAATTTTGACTGTATGTGTTCTGTTTTGAGCCAGTTGGCAATTCATCTAGTGACGTAAGGGTTAGTTCCCAGCTGAGTAGTTTTCTCAATGATACCTGAGTGAGAAATTGTGTCAAAGCCCTTGGCTATGTTGAGATAGGCTGTGTAAACTGTTTTGCCTTCATCCAGGGCCTTGTTGACATTCACAAAGAAGTCCACCAGATTTGGCAGGCAAAATCTGCCCTTAATGAAGCCAATTTGGGTCGTGTCAAGAGTTTGAAGGTCACGGATATCCTTATTGATAAGATCCATGATGATTTTCTCCATGGTCTTGCAGATAAGGCTAGTTAGGCTTATGGATCTATAGTTCTTGGGGTCAGTTGAGGTACCCCCTTTGTGCAAGGGGATTACAGTTGCTATTTTCCACTCAGCTGGCCAGTGCTTAGAATGAGATTGAAGACCATGCTCAGCAGTTTTGCTAACTCATGTTTTAGACCATTTAATAGGCAGCCTGTGATGTTGTCTGGTCTCATAGAGGCTGTGTATTTGGCCTTGGAGAATGCGGTTATGACCTGCTTTCTGGAGATATTAGGCAGAGGCCTGGTGACAGATATTTCATGGGGTATGATTGGTGGGGATAGTGGGATGAAGTTTTCGCCAATCTTGTTCGCTAGCAGTAGGTTCATTATAAGTAGTATCATCCCCAGCTAGTTCTGCACAAAGCTGGGCCTTCCCTTAAAGGTGTCAGACATTGCTAAAAATGCATTTTGATGTTCCTTAGCTAGAGATGCTAATTTAGTTTCTTAATTAGCTATATAGAACTTTACAAAATGACTAATCTCCTTGATTATGCCTTGGAGGGAGTTCTCCCTTTGCAGGGACTATTCTTTCTTGTTTTTTGACAGCAGTTTCTTTCTCTTATTTTATAACCTGTTTATGCTAGATATCCACCAGGGTGGCTTATTTTTTCATGAGGATCTTGATTTGATCCATTCTGGTATGACTGAGTCTATAAATTTATATAGGTGTTTATACAGGGCCTTTGTGTACACATCAGTCAGTATAGGGGTCTGTGTGCTCAGCCAAGTACCTTTAACTACTACGCATTGGCTTAGAAGGTATAGGTATAGGGGTTGCAGCTGTCAGTGTTGCCAGGGGTCTGTGTTACACTGATGGCATTCTTTTAGGCATAGGGTCACTGCTGTGTTGCAAGCAGTGGGGTGGGGTTTGGTTCTGTCCATTGCTTGCTGCTAGGTAGGTAGGTTTTAGGGGTTACTGCTGTCAGCCAGTGTAGGGGGTAAATACTGATGCCATTGCTCAGTAGGTTATAGTTTAGGGGTCACTGTCACTGCTGCCAGGCCAGGGGGGGTGTAACTACTGATGCCATGCCATAGTAAGGTTTTAGTATAGGGGTCACTGCTGTCAGTGTTGGTAGGGGGTCTGTAACTATTTTTCCCATTGCTCAGTAGGTTATAGTATAGGGGTCACTGCTGTCAATGTTGCCAGGGGGTCTGTAACTTTTGATGTTGTTGCTCAGTAGGCCATAATTTGCCTTGAAGAAACTTTTTCACTTTTTGCTCCTGAAGGTGGGTCAGGTACAATCATTGCTTTGAACGAGACTGATATATGATTGGACTTAAGAGGGAGGGCCCCATACATGGGGTGGTGCAGTTCTCCCCCATGTTGGTGAGCACTATATCACGGATGTTAGAATCCCTTATCTGGGTGCTGATTATCTGCTTCAGAGCATTTATGTTAACAAAGTCCAGGGACCTTTGGGTGAGTGTGTTTGTGCTCATATGTTACCCAATCGATGAAAGGATAGTTAAAGTCACCCATGACCAGAGTATTTGGCTGTACTGAGATTGACCAGGTCCAGGTAGGCTGTGCGGTTTTCATGGTTCATGGTGGGGGACCTATAGCTAATGATGGTGTGGAGGGGAGTCTTTTCTACAGTTAGTTGGACCTGGAGAAACTCTAGGGTGTCATACTGTTTAAGCAGTCTAGAGGTATATATGTCTTTAATGGATATGGATACTCCTCCTCTCTTGGTTTTCTCACATTCGTTGTGTGGTCTGAATATGTGAAAGGCAGTGTAGCATGGCCAGAGTACTCTCTGAGGCCCTGAACCATGTCTCTGTGACTGCACAGACATCAGCATCTTCCAGGGTGAGAAGTGTTTTAAGTGAGTGCAGTTTCTGCTTTAGGCTCCTAGCATTAAGCAGCATACCTGTGAGTTTATTTCTGGAGAGTATTTTTTATTTAGGGAATTTAATTCTTATAACATTGTCTAGAAAAGGCACTATGGGGGAGGCAAGTACTTTACCAACAACCAAAAGCCTAGAGACAACAGGTGAAGACCATCTCTAACAAAGCAGTGTGGTCTGTCGACCACGTCCTCCCAGGCTGTCAGATACTGGATCCCCTAGATTGACACCCAAAGCAAAACCAACTGTTGAAGTCAGTCAATGTTTTGTTTGTATAGTGGCATCATCCTGGGTGAGGGAAGAATGCTGCTTAGGGCTACAGTCATAACTGCCTGGGACACATAATCTGAAAGCTCCATCATGTCTCTTTTCATATAGTCCAGTGAGGTATTTCTCAAGTCATTCACTCCAACATGGACTATGACAAAGTCATAACAGTACTTGTTGTTTAGAGACTTGAGTGCATGCCTGATTTGGTGGATCCTAGCACCAGACAGGCAGCTGACTGTGACCTTCTCCTTGTCCAGCCTAGAGAGGGGGGCTTCTGTGTGTCTCATTATGAAGTCTCCTATGACCAAGACATTTAGTTTATACATGTTTTTTCTTAGGGACTTATTGGGTGAGACACTGATGCATGTGTTATTATGTGCAGTGGGTGCTGTTAGGACTGTATTATATGCAGGCAGTTTGCTCTTGTGAGGTCTTTGCTGTTTTGGTATATTTCTATTGAGTACCTCCGCGTATTTGGGTTTATGTGTTGTGTGCTTAGTACATGTGGGAGGAGGAATGTGGGTGTTGATAACCTGCTTGGTATTTGGTTTGTTGTTATGAGAAACAGACAGAGCATTTATTCCAGATTTGTAGTACAGATACATCTCTCACATATTGTATTTGCATGTTTTAGTAGTTGGTTGTCCGTATGCATGAGGCAATTGCTACATTGCCTCACGATGTCCATGCCAATCAGGCTGGCTGTAGAAATGATGGGAAACTAACCTTCCATTTTGCCAGGTCTGTTCTGTAATAAGTGGTGGAGGATGGGCTAGATGGACTAGGTTCTGTTCTAGAACTAGTAAAATCCGCTAATGTATTCGAGTTTTTTGGATAGAAACCTGTGCTGGAGCCTCAAAAAGTGCAGCTGAGTTGCTGTCTGGGCAGCAGTGCGCAACTGCATTGTGCACCAAGAAACAGGTAAATTTAGGAGGGCTCCCTAGCAGTTATATAGGGGAAAATTTTGGGCTTTTTAAGCATTTGCATCTCTACATGGCAGTGTTAACCCCCCGTTGCATAGTGTGCAGCTATGTGCAAATTCTGTGTTTAAATATCAGTTAAGTAAAACAGTTTTCAAACAATCCAATCCAACCAACAGGAAAGCCCAAGACTGATGCTTGTTCCAACAATCCCCAACTCATATGGGTCCTTGACCACACTCTTCTGCCACATGGCTGCATGAGGGCCCTCCTAATGTAAGATGACTGGTTTTAATGCTCAGAAAATGCCAAACAGTCTAGACTCAGCAAGTTTAAATCTAGCCTCTGCTATAAATTGTTCAAGTACTGTAAATAGGCAGTGCAGAAAACACAGTCACAAACAAGAAAAACAGTTTAAAACAGGCAGGAAAGCAGTTGTAAATAGTTTAGAAGTGCAAGGAAGGTTATAAAAATACTTATTTATCAGTAGAATTCACAGGATGCCTTGGATTTCATTCAGACTGACTTCAGATCTTTGGCTAAGGAGGCCAAACTCTGAGCAGCTCTGGTAAACTGAGCACAAACTCCAGCAAATGCTATGTTTAAATATTAGCTAAGTAAAACAGTTTTCAAACAATCCAGCCTATAGAAAAATCCAAGACCGAGCCTTGTTCCAACAATCCCCAACTCAGATGGGTCCTTGACTGCACTCATGTCTGTAACCCAGACCAGTGACCACATGCCCAGGTAGCTAACTACATATAACTGAGTTGTACTACCCACACTAATACTAACATAGTGCATGCCTCCACCCAGCCAGTGGAGGTACCCCAAGGCAGAATACTGATGCATATATGTTGCTCTTCCTACACATGTCCCATGCACAGATTCATGCATTTGTAGACCTCAATATTCACATCTGAAAATGTCCAAACATGCAGAACCAGGCTAATAAAAAGATCCATTGCAGCCATTCCTCCATGCATCAATAAAAATATCTGTGGGCAATGTGAAATGAAAATAAATTTAAGTTTATGACACATGTAAATCTCAGAACTATCTACCATTTATAATACACATAAAACAGCTCACAATAATACCAATTTGCAGCTAGTGGTGTGAACATGGTGAGGAAACAACAATACCAGAGTTACATGTGTGTGCCCAAATTGAGAGTGCAAAACTCTAATAGAAAATCTCATGACAAGTGCATTCATGTACATAACACATATTTAATGGAACAATGCTAATCCGTACATATGCCACACACTCACACTTGGAAATGACTACATAACAACTGTCACATAAAATCTCATAACTGCAGAGTTATACATGTTTGAATGTCTTATGATAGCATGGCCTGACCCTATTGGGATGAGGGAACTGTAACTAGTCTGAACAGTTACAGTGTATTACTAACCAGTGGGTGAATGCAGTCAGTAAACATAAATGCACAATGCAGGTGTGTTGTCACCATATGCAGACATGCATGACCAGTCACTCCAAAATGCAGGAGATATTGATAAGGTTAACAATTGCACTGTTGGAAAATTACCACCAGAACCACTAAACAGTACTGAGGAATTTTTAGTATCCCTTGATGGACATTGCACCAAATGCAAGCAATATCATAGTAAGTATGTGCCACTATTAATAGCATTTCCCTATTATGACTTCACTTTGCACTTCAGTGGTGTAGCCGTTATGGTGCATTAACATACAACTACACATTTGTGTTGTACTGCAGGTAAGGATGACCCAGTTGAAACTGCTGATTCTTTCCTCTGCAGTCTTTATTGATTTATCTAAAGCTTTTGATATGGTCAATCACCAGCTCCTTATACTGAAATCCCTTTCACTTGAACGTTTAGCAATAAATTGGTTTAAATCTTACTTAGACAATAGACACTCCTCCTCAGGGGTCTTCCGACATGGGCCTTTATTTTCCATCTTCATTAGTTAAATCCTTCCACTCCTGCAATTCACTTCACCACCTGTATTACAATAATTGACTCTCTAATAATTTGTTCAGCCACTGCAACAACTTCTCCAACTACAGTCTTTACCCAAAGAACCTATTCATAGACAAAAATGGTTTTACAACCCCACACCCTCCTAAAAAACCAAAAAAAAAAACTAAACTTTTACTGTTCCCCCAACCAAGTCCACCCCAAAAATAAATCACTCATCTCTCAACATTAATTCCCATCTCCCTCGACCAAACCACCAAACTTGTGTATAATAACACAATGATTAACCTAAGCTTCATTACTCATATATAAAAACAGTAAAAACAACAAAAAAAAAGGTCCCTTTAATTATATAATCAAAAACCTTTTTATCCAGTAGTAGCCAGTAGCTATAGCAAGAACTCAACTTAATTCCACTCTACTCTATGCTTCACTATCTACACTAAATCTTCTAAGAACAACCTAAATAAACTTGCAATCTCCTATAATAATATTGCTAGATTTGCAACTGCCTCTCCTTTTAGAACACATCACTGTCTTAATCTAAAGCAACTAGGATGGCTAGAATTTCTAAACCAGGTTCAATTTCACCAGCTTGCTATAGCCCATAAGACCCTATATCAATTCACCAACACTCCAATACTCACTAGCATCATTACCCCTTACAACAGTCTTAAGAATTTACACTCCTCAAACAAACTGCTTATCAATATTTGCAAATCCAGCAACTTGGCAGGAGACTCACTGTTCTCTAATACTCTTGGAAAGCATTGAAATCTTCTACCCACTGAACTTGTATCTCTGTCTTCATTAACTCTTTTTAAACAGAATCTAAAACTATTCCTCAGTACTCATTGGTTATGCACCTGTGCTAACCCTGACTAACTTTCTTCCTTTACACAAATGAATACTCTTCACCTTTATAGACTTATCCTTAATAAACCAAACGGCCATGTCATGACAATTTAAATATATGTATATATGTATATAGTGGTTTACTATCACAATGCCGACGTGCACTTGCACGGGTATAAAGTATTCGAACAACAGATGTTCATGTGAGGATCGAGGTACAGTGCAGTTAGGGAAATACATCCCTTTCCTCACTGTAGTGCAATCCGGAGTTGGAATATTGACAAATCGGAAATGTTCATTTCCGATGTTTAATTTTATTTTCGATTTTATGATAGTAAACCGTATATAGTAACATCTCTTGTATATTACCTATTACTGTTTGTGTTATGCTCATAATGAGTACTGTACTTTTTATTACCAACAGCTGTTTAACATTGGACTGTTGCAACTTTCTATATTGTATTTTGTATCTGTCTTGGAGCTTATCTCCCCGTATTTTGCATCTGTCTTGGAGCTTTCCTCCCCGGGCCTCTACTGGAAATGGACATGTATCCAGTTAGACTAGCCCGGTCAACAAATGTAAAATAAAATAAATAAATAAATAAATAAAATAATACTAGAGTGTGTGCTCTGCATGAGGTCATGTATTATGTATCAAAGGAATTTCTACAGCACAGCGCTACAATTATTACACTTTTAGCACATGCAGATCTTGACCTTCAGGAATGATACAGTGGCCGCACAGTCCTGTAAATGGGTGACACTTTCATTTCTAACACCAGAATGTAGTGCAAGTCTATATTTCATTCCTAGACTTAGCTCACCTATATCACTATCGTCCCTAATACAACATAATGTCTGATGACTGGGACTACTAATAAGTGGAATAAATCCATAAGTACAGGCTTTCGGGAAGGTAGACATGTCCCTTTAGTAGTGAACAAAGGCCAGGATGATGTGTTCACCACCCTTACCACTTTACCTGGCTGAGATGACATGGTGGTAGCAGTCCCCCTGATATCCCCAGTGATGTAACAGCTAGACATTCTAGCCATGTAGGCTTAGGTGACTTTTATGTTCAATGCATTGGGCTCCACATGAGCAAGAAGAGTCAGTACCAGGTAGGGCAGATGGGGTTGAGGAACAGGATGCACTAGGAATGTAGTATCTGCCCTTTATACTCTCTATGCTGGAGCAGTCTGAGTGCCTGCAGTGACACATAAGTTCTTCCTATGACAATCTCAATGGTGCCTTGTATAGTGTATCATATATTCTTGTCGCTATAAATGACAAGCCTGAAAAACATAAAAGATAACATGCCAGGCCTATGGATTTATTGAAAAAATGATGTCAGTTTCTGTGATAGTTCTAGCAGATCATATATAGACTACAGGATTATGACAGCAGCAGTAAGCAATATTTGGATGTTTTGGCTTCCACCTGGTGTGTACATATCCTCCATGCAAACCTGGACTAGATGTGTGTGTGTGTGTGTGTGTGTGTGTGTGTGTGTGTGTGTGTGTGTGTGTGTGTGTGTGTGTGTGTGTGTGTGTGTCTATGTTTAGCACCAGGGTTCACACAGGATTTCATTAGGGCTAGGTCTAAAGATATCACCCTTGGCCTTGGTCTTTACTTTTGCAGCCTCACATTTGATGCCATGCACAACTCAGAGAGGCAGCTCAGCAGGCTTCAGTTACATCATGCATGCATGCACACTGCTTTCTAATACATGTTGTCCAGCTGTGGCTAATGATGTGCATCCATCAACACCTAGTGATGAAAATATTCCCTCTGCATTCTCTACATGGCTTGATATGGAATGTAGGTCCACATGGAGCTTCATTCTCCTTATGTTATGGCCTTCACACCAAATTCTAACACAATGCTCATGTCTTGTAGTAAGGCCTAATTATAACAATGTGCTCCCTGATGCCTGCAAAGATCCTCACTGTTGCACCAAATGTGAATCATCTACAGAATTATTAGTATGAATAGTCTAATATGCAAAACCATGGAACAAATTATCATGGAAACGATTAACAAAGACACAGGCAACCTTCAAACACTAGACTCAACCCAGTTTGTCATTGTCAAGGTAAGGCTATGCCTACTAAACCTGTTGGACTTCTTTAAGAAGATCACCTAGGCAATAGATGAGTGCAAAATTGTACATGCTGCCTACCTGGATCTGACTAAGGAGTTCAATACAATATCCCACTTGAGTATAATAGACAAACTCGCTAAAATGGGCTTAAACCCCTATATAACTCACTGGATTGCCTGTTGACTCACAGACAGGACCCAGGAAGTCAAGACTGATGGTACCACCTTCACTAAGAGACTGGTCACCAGCAAGGTACCTCAGGGCTCTGTACTGGGACTGCTCCTATTTGGCATGTACTTCTCAGAGAAAAGGGTTAATGTCTTTTGGCTGACCACATTTACAGATGACTACAAATTGGGAGCTTTCATAGATCCTCCCATTACACAAACTTCTAACAAGAGAGTCTAATACAGACAAATGAATGGTGCCAAAGTCACAAACTAAAACTCAATGCTAAGAAATGCATTATAATGCCTTTTGGGATACTGCCACACAGGCTAATTACTCCATTGATAAGAAACACAGTAAGGGCTGACCAAGTAGTCAGGGATCATGAAACATATGCAGACAGTAATCTGGCCATTGATCATCATGTGGCCAACTTAGAAAGAAAATCATTCTATGTTGCCCAATCTATTAGTAAAATCATGGTATGCAGGTCCAAAGAAGTTATATTGCCACTTTTTTTACCCTTATCTGATCCATTATTGAGTATAATGCCCGCTTTGGCATGTACCTGACCAAACATATGAAACAGTTGGAATGCCCACAAAGGTTCCTTTCCAGGACAATCCAGGGTATAAACACACTGTCCTATGCAGATTGTCTTAAAGCCCTATTTCTCCACTTTACCTCCTACAGGTTACTGAGATGTAATCTACACCTGGCACACAAGGCATCCTCAGATCCAGCTCCAATGGACCTTTTGCACATCCACGAAATAACCAGCATCAGAACCACTAGATCCAAGGATTTACAATTTGCTTGTGAAATAAATAAGACAGGTTGATGAGACAGATATGTGCCTCAAATTATCATACTCTGGAACCGGCTCCTTATCCATGTGAAGCAGAGTCCAGCCCTAACTCTATTAACCTTGACCAGTGGATGGGAAATCAGAAATTCACCCAGGGCTGGCCCCCATGTCTCTGACAGACAGAGGCAGACAACAATACCCAAACAAACATACCTCCTCATAACTTCTAGGAACGTCCTAGCTAACATCCCCCCAATAAATGCCTATGATATACAGGGGTGCAGCTGGGTTGGATTGCACAATTAGGCTTATAAAGGCCCTGTTGATCATTAGCCTGGTATATACCTGTGAACCTATGAACCTATGAATCTGTTTTGTTTAAAATGTATGCTCATCTTTTAAGTTAACATTTGATACTTCTTTGGTTAAAAATACTTAGTATGTACGTATTAAGGTTTTCTGGGACATTAGATTTTGTAATTACACCTTATAAGTATTGAGAATGTTATTTGATTTTTTGAGTTGACATAAGACTCTGTTTATTTGGTTACAAGTTGGCAGTACCTCACCATATTTGTAGCCATTGCACACTTTAAATTCTACTTCAATTTTTTATTATTTTTTTGTTCATATTTAACGTGTACTCACTTATAATTTTTTGGGGTAGATTTTTAATATGTATTGTAGTTTGTTAGAGAGAAATATACATGTTTTTAACTGAATTAACATGGGTAACAAGTTAAAAGGGCTTCTTTACCTTTAAATTTCTTTATTGCAAATCTTTTTAATGCAATTAACTTAATCACTTGCAATTGTTTTATGTAATAAGTGATGTCATGTTATTTAAAGCAGATGTAGAGTTAATTCATTATTTTCTGAAGAAGTTTGCCTAGGAAGGCATTCGAAAAGTGCTTCAATAAATTTTTCATACAAGTTGGGACTTTTTGCTTTGGCAGCGATTTTAAACTGACAGCATTGAATTGTGGATACTTTAACTGTTTGGTTCATTCTACGGTTTCCCTTTTGTGTTTTACTTGTTTAAAATGTAGGTTGTGTTAGATACCACAGGTTCTGGAGATAAGAAAATATTAGTGTACCCTGGATAGATTACATCAGAGCAACTATATTTTTATTTTATTTTATTTTATTTTACACTTGTTTACTAGGAGTGTCTGGTTGAGCCCCAGAAAAGGTCCATTTAAAGCAGAGGTCCAGGGAAAAAAGCTCCAAGCTACATAGCAAACAGTATAACCATAGAATTAAAAAAAAAACACAGGTTGCATAGAAAACAGTAATACAAATAATGCAGTAAAAATGGTTAGTCACACATATTACACATTATAATTGTTAGTCCTTGAATGTAACACATAAGAAAACAAATGAAAAAAACGTTAATGCATTTCTACTCAGGGGGTGGGGTGGTAGCCTTACCAGATTAAACAATTAAATTACAAAAAATATACAGTAATACCCTGGAGATAGGCTCAAGGAAAACAGTCAAGGAAATAGACATTTGAGAGGAGTAATATAGGATGAACAGTGCTAAGAAATATTAAGGAATCAGCCTGGTACTGAGCAGGATCATAGCCAGTTTTTAGTCAAATAGGCCTTGAAAAGAATTTTGAATTTGGAGCAGTTAGCTGTGCAAAGAATGGACTGCGGAATTATGTTCCAAATTTTGGAGATGTGCATTGAGAATAAGGCTTCTCTATAGCTATTATCACACCAACCACAAAACAGAAAAAAGAAAAATCAGCAGAAGCAACAAAGAAAGACCAGGATCCCAAGAAATATCAACTTTATTTCTCTCTCTCTGATGTCTCGACATACACTGCCTTCTTGGAGTACTCCAAGAAGGCAGTGTATGCCTCCAAGAAGGCAGTGTATGCCAAGATGTCAGAGAGAGTGAAATAAAGTCAATATTTCTTGGGATCCTGGTCTTTCTTCATTATTTCTGCTGATCTCTATAGCTATTACTAGTTTTGGAGACTTCAAGAAGAAGTTTGCCAGATGAGTCGAGGGTTATATTGCAAGTATAAGGTTTTACTAGGTTTTTAAGGGCTGGACATTTATCTAGTAGTGATGGATAGGCACATTATGAGTTGGTTGAGGCATAATAGGTTTGGGAGTTCCAACCAATCTATTTTGTGAAGAGTTGAGCAATGACGTGTTCTGTATGGGATGTTGGTGGCAAACCTGACTATCTTGTTGTGGCAAGCTTCTGGTTTATTTAGATGTGTTTTCTTTAAATTTGTGAAAATTGGGGAGGCATATAACAGAGTAGATAGTAGATGGCTTTGGGCAATGGCTATTTTGGTAGTTTGCGTGAAGAATTGTTTGGCTCTATAGTGTCCCAAGTTTTATGTGGACCTTTTTGATAGTTTGAGATATATGCAGGTCATAACTGAGGGATTTGTCCATGGTGACACCTAGTCATCTGGTGTGATCTATTGGCTCTATTTTGGTGTTGTTAGTGGAGTAGATGGTGAATGGGATGGGGGGCTTGAGATATTTTATTGCTGGTAAATAGTAGTAGTTTGATCTTCTTGCGGTTGAGTATTAGTTGATTGGGAAAAAGGTAGTGTTCAACATTTGTAAATGCTTTTTATGTTTTTTTTGTAAGAGTCCAGGGATCAAGGTAGCTGAGAAGATGAGTGTAGAATCATCTGCATATTATATAATGTTAGCTGATGTGGTGGCAGAATTGAGATAATTTGTAAAGATTGTAAAGAGAAGTGGGCCAAGTACAGATCCTTGAGGTATGCCTACTGAGACTGGTAAGAGTGAGGATATATTGTCTAGCCATTTGACAGCTTGCTGTCTCTCTGACAAGTAGCTATGGAACACAGACATTTTTGGTGAAAGACAGCATCAAATGCTTTTGACATGTCTAGGAAAACTGCTGAAACATACAGGCCATTGTTTCTTGACTGGTTGACTATGTCTGTGAAGCAAATTAGGGGAGTTGTGGTGCTATGCTTGGATCTGAAGCCATGTTGTGTATCTGAGAGAAGGTTATTTTTCAGGAGATAGGGAAGGATTTGTGAGTGTATACATTTCCCGAAGATTTTAGCAATGGGAGAGATTATTGTGATAGGTCTTTAGTTTCATAATAGTGTCGAGGTGTCTCCTATATGTAGGGGGATGATATGGTATATCTTCCAGTGTTTGGAGATGTATTGCAAAGAGTTAGACCTATTTATTAGTAGGGAGAGTGGGTAAATAATGGCAATTTCTGCAGCTTCAGGAATTCATTGGAAAGCAGGCCGGCTGCTAGAGTTGAAGGTTTCAGTCAAAGGATACATTTGTTAATGTAGCTTGCTGGTATTAGTTTAAGGCTAAATGCTACAGGATTGATGGCAGAGGTAGTGGGTACAATCAGTGGACTGGTACTGTTACGACTTAGTAGGGACAGTATGGAATTAGTAAAGTGAGAGTTGAATTGAGTGGCTATGCTTTCAGTGGAGTTTGGGGAAGAGGGGTTAGGGGTTAGGGGTTGAGGAATGTTTGAGATTGAGAAGTTGATTTATAGAGGCCCAACATTTTTTGGGGATTACTTTGATGTTTCTGTTGAGCTGTCCAATAGTAGGTTTTTTGTCTGCTTTTACTTGCTTTTTGACTGTGTTTTTTAATTTTTGGTAGTTTTGGGAGGTTGTTAGGTTTTTGGTGGCCAGATAGTGGGACATTGCTCTGTCTCTTTGCTTCATAAGAAGTTTAGTGCATTTTGTTAGCCATGGGGTTGGTTTAGTTTTTATGTGGATTTTCCTGATGGGGCCTACTTTGCATAGGATTTCTAGGAATGTGTTAATAAAGAATTGAGTTACATTAACTAAACTGTGGTATTTTACTGGGGACCAGTTACTTTGTTTCAAGAGGAAATTAAAATTATCTGTGGAGAAATTCTTTGTGTTACGGATGGGCTTGTATTCGATGAATATTTTTAGGGTTTCCTATTTGTCTTAGGAGATAGGTGGGTCTTTGATCACTGAGGGTGTTTAGAGGACACCCAGATTGAGGGCATAAGGAGAGTCTGTCAGTGAGAATCTAGTGGAGGTGGATTGTTTTTTTGCTGTGTTTGTCAATTCTAGTTGGGGTGGTGATGATTTGGGTAAAACCAAAAAGGTTAATATAGTTTGATGGATTTTCTGAAGAACAGGAAGACCAGTCTAGGTTAAAATCGCCAGCAATGATTGTTTCTTGGTTAATGGTGGTTGCTGCCCAATTAATGAGATTTTTGATTATTGTAGAATTGTTGACTGGGGGTATGTAGACTGTGAAGATGATGATGTGTTTGTTATTGTTTAGTTGTAGCCTGGATACAAGTTTTCTGAGCTATTTGGATTGGAGGGGTATTTGCCTAATCATTCTAGGTTAAGTGTGTCCTTACAGATAATTGCAATACCACTGAATTGCTTGTAAATTCTGTCTAATCTGGGACTATTATAACCCTGGTTCAGCAGTTCATTGTCTTTCTTGTGTGGTTTTAAGCAGGTTTCATTTAGTGCGACTATATCTGGGGTATAATGGTGAGGGTAGCATGGAATTGCTCGTGTTTGTTTAGGATACTCCTTAGATCGATATTTAAAATTAGGAGGTCAGAGCTACTATGCAGTGAGTTTGAATGTGGGTCTGATGTGAGGTGCAGTGCACTAGGGATAGCAGATAACTATTGATTGCCTGTAAGGAAGTGATAGGTAGTGAAGAAA